>NW_021631932.1:0-123204 GCF_004799145.2 Neltuma alba
CACATCACAAAAGGGGAAGAGAAAGACAAAGCTCAACTTCCTGAAAGGCTGAGTATACATGATTTCTCCTTTTCACTTTGAAATGTGTATTATGCCATTTGACAGACAATAATTTCTAGATAAATGTCAAAATCGAAGGATAAAAATACTAAACCTGTCGAGAGCTTGAACTTTCCGCAACACAACCACCATTAAAGAGGTTGGTAACCCAATATTTCCTTTCTTCTTTCACTTGGTAGCGATTAACTTCTGTTTTTCAAATATGAAAGAAACATTATTTGTTTTAAAACAATAAGAGTATGTACAAGTCAGTTGCAACAAACTTTGGATAAACATCTTTTTCCCGCACTTCCTGCTGCCATTTGCTTCGTCAGGATACCAAGACACCAGGCATCCTTAGATTTATCAACTGGACAATTAAAAATATCCAGAGTTCTCCTTTGAATATCTTAAGGGGCGGTGAGAACCATTTCTGAAGTTTAATTATGTGCCTGCCGTCTCTTCATCTTCAGATGCTGTCCTTGGCCCATTTGCATGTCTACTTATCTAAATCTTGGGCCACTTGATCTCAAGCTCCTCATATTTGAGGATCCCTTACCAGGCAATGGTGCATAAGCAGGACCCTTGGGAACCACAAAGTCCTTGGGAAGAGAATCCATGTCCATTAAGCATTTCGGGATTTTGCATCAGCAATTAATGCAGCCCAGTCATCAGACTGCACCAGTGCATTGGCATTTCCCATGACCTGTAAAAATTAACACCCTCTAATACTCATCAAATCTGTAAATTTGTTCATAATGTCAATGCAAACAAGAATTTATCATTAAAAACAAATTCTAAACAGATCCGTACCCAAAGAGCTCTTCTTGCACGGGTAAGGGCAACATTCATCCGACGAATATCAGCAACAAAGCCAACCCCATGATTGGATGCCCGCACACAAGACATTATAATGACATCACGTTCCTGACCTTGGAAAGCATCTACAGTATTAATATATATATCTTTTCCTTCTTCTGAATTTAAACACTTCCTCAAACTCACGCTGAAGGCATTTCAACTGCAGCTTGTAAGGAGTAATTATGCCAACAGTGATTTTTCCTATGCCCAAAGATTTCAGTGTTTTCTGAAGATGCTCATACAATCGGAGACAAAATTGTGCTTCATGTATGTTTTGATAAGAAACCGATCCACCCTTGTGAGACTCTCGTCCATGACTAATATCAAAAAATAAATAAGGCCTAAGTAAAGGATCCTTGTAGTATGCCTCATCAGGCAAATTAGCCACACTTTCACTATCAGTTAGGCGTCCTTGGTAAAAGTAACGAGAGGGGAACTCTCTGATCAGAGGATGCATTCTATATTGCACGGACAACAATATTGTTGGGCACCCTGCCTGTTGGAACCTTTCAAAAAGACTCCTACTGTACATCAATGTGCCAGCAGCCTTGCTGATAACTGTGGCAGGAAGTTGCTGGGGATCTCCAACAAGAACACATCGAGCTGCTGCACCAGAGAGAGGGGAGGGAGAACTGCCACCTCACTAGCTTGAGCTGCCTCATCAATAACTACCATATCAAAACCGGGTAAGGCGTGAGAACAACTTACGACCACTGCTAGAGACAGTTGTGAAAACAATCTCAGCTTCATTGGCAAAACTAGCCTCCAGATTAGCACGGGCCTCTTCCAAATTGAAACTACTACACGGTCGGAACCTACTTTCTAAAATAAGAAGGCGAGACATCTCAACCAAAACTTTATCCCTACTTTCAACAGCAGCTGCAAGGTTTTGTAGCAATGCATTTCGATTCTGGTCTCGGGCCATGAGAACATCAGGGTCAACACCTACAGAGCCCTGTGAAAAAACAGCAGCAGCAGCAACATTAAGTTCTCTTTGAAGACAACCTATCTGCTGAGATAACTGTGCCTCACGATTCTTTAATTGATGCAACCACCCTAGAATTTCTTCACGACTTTTAATCAAAAGCTGTTCAGTTCTACGCTCAACAGAAACTGCCTGTGCAGCGCGTGTCTGAGAATCAACCCCAACTCGAGCAACATCAGGTCTATAAACTTTCATTTCTCCATCAATAAATCCGCGATCAAGAACACGTGCAAGAAGCTCATCAGTTGCCGCATTAGAAGGAGCACAAACCAACATCCTTGGTTTGGGGCAGAATTTTGGTAGAGTACGGAAGAGATTCTGGTCCATGTTTTGAAGAACTTCATCAATTGATCCCATGGGCACATTTTCTGAATTGCTCTCATTAGCTTGCTTGTAGCTTTCAGGGGCTAGTTTCTTAAGCAAGGATGTATAGTAATGCTGATACTGCACCAGGTGGATAACATTTAGCATTCCCCAGACTGTATGCGTCTTTCCTGTTCCTGGAGGTCCTTGAACAAGGGTAAAGGGCCAAGGATCTTGCCTCTTTGTAGTCCCATTACTTGTACCAGCAGCAGTGTGCGTTGCTGCCCATTGGATTGCCGCAAGCTGGGGCTCATTGAAGGTTCTGTGCAGATACTCAACAAAGCCCTGCGTGAAGCAATCTGGCATGGCTGGTGTTTGTTGCTCATACTTTGGGAAATGTTCAGGACTTGGCTGCAGAATTGCAGTTTGCATCTGCAAAATCAAAATTCATTAATAACAAAACAAGATTAAGAATTGTTAAACCATGACTACTAGATATCAAGACACATTTCAGCTTATACCTGCACATTTAAAACGACGAAATGCATGTAAAGCAACATACTCCCTCTGTGTTGTAGCGAGAGAACCAAGCACAGTGAGGTACCATATGCTTCCTCCTTCAAGCTTCCTTATGATATGATCATCGTCGAGCCTGCCATGAACAACCACCATATTCAAGTATACAAGAATAGAACCAACCACAGACAAAAAATTAAAAACAAGGCGAGATCTATGGTGGCAGACCTACCTACTAGGATCATAAGAGTCCCCAACATAGTAATGGAGAATTGCACCAGGAGGATCACGGGTATCTATAGGTATGTGTCGCCTAATTGTGCCCACTACACGTCCAGTATCTGGTTCTTTCTCACCCTGTAAAGATGCACTGCTCCGCTTGGCTCTAACTGCTTGACAAAGTTCCATTATCAAATTAGTTGAACTAAAAAACTGTACAAGAAACCTACTAGAAATCTAACAAACCTGAACCAGGCCTAGGAAATGAAAGAATTGCAACATCACCCTCCTTGAATGTCCATTTGGTTTCATGTACTGGAAGAACTTTCACATCATACCAACCTATGAGATAATGCAGAAACAAGTCAAATAAACGAAATTTCCATCACAAACAAAAATATACAAATGAGAAATAAAAGAAGCAATTGTTGGAGCAAGGCTAAGGCTTTTGGTTTAACCCAAAAACTCCTCTCACACACTTATTTTGCATATCGTAAAATCACTCTTAAAACTATGGTTTGGTTTCCACCCAAACATGCCAAAAATACACAGCAAAATTAATGTGTAAGTTTGACAAGAACAAAGTCCTCATCACAGACATGGAATATGGCTTAGTACCAAGAAGTCACCAACAATGGAACAATCAAGTTGGTCACCCAAAAAAATAAATCTCATTCTAGTGTAAAACAAGGGAAAGTTAAAGAGTACCTCTTTCTCTAGGCTCATTGGCCTTCACACGCACCATTATATGAGTATCCCTTGATACCGTCTCTATTAATTCTTCCCAAGTACTGTATAGCTGAGCACGGCATTCCTCAAAAAGCAAAGGCTCAAACACTCTAACATACCCTTCTACTGATTCAAATTGGCCCGGTACACATTGTAACTCAGTTTCCTCTGATTCAAATTATTCCAATCAGCTACCAATAGAAAAAGATAAACTCCAACGATGTGCTAACAAATACTGAATGTGTAGCTAGAGAGATAAAAAAGTTGAAGCCTGATCATTTTACTAGAGCAGCATTTGCATGTTACCTAACATCCCATAATATTTACAACATGAGAAAGCCTTGACCAAGCAGCATCAGAAGTGAGCTATATGAAACCATAATAAACACTTTGAAAATCCTCCACAATGGTTCTACTAAATTGGGAGAATTACAATCAGGTCCGCAAGAAGAGATTTAATTACCTTAAAGTCCATTGACAAGTGAGGAGTAAACAATTTCTAAAAAGAAAAATAATAATAAGAAGTAGTTCAGGCTGGTCACTTGTCATTGGGACTTTTTGGTAATTAAATTTCTCTCTCGGAACCTTTTGATAATTCTCCCTTGTATATTTGTCATCAACCCTATCAATATAATCTTGAATTCATCATTTTAACTCACACAGAACGTGGTATCCATCTAATTTTAACAGATTCCACAGTTTTAAATGTCCTTTAAGCTCTGGAACCAGCAGTTTTCATATGAATATCATGCATGTTTAAGACGTCTAAGGAAATTTAAACTGCACATGTTGTATTGTAACTGCACTTGCTGTTAAAAATTCAGGTCAACAAGCCACTGAAGGTAGTTAGACAATCTAAATCAATGGCTTGACTGCACGGCGTGTTAAGTCGATACATAATTTTCAGATACTAGCCTCAAACATCCAAAGTGAGCAAATAAAATCGGTTTCCATCATTCCATGCATGGATTAAAATATGCAGTTAACATACTGAACATGTAAAAAGGCCATTGTGATAATTAACACAGATTGAAGTAAAGCTCTAGATTACCCCTCCATCCGTTATCTTTTCTTCTTTATGAAGAAACAATCCACCTTGAGAAA
The DNA here is from genome assembly GCF_004799145.2 of Neltuma alba. Classification (NCBI taxonomy): domain Eukaryota; kingdom Viridiplantae; phylum Streptophyta; class Magnoliopsida; order Fabales; family Fabaceae; genus Neltuma; species Neltuma alba. Next base: position 4,757 of record NW_021631932.1, read on the forward strand.
CATAACACCGAAGAGGCATGTGATGGTGACTGGGTTACATAAAAAATTCATGTAAACCAACCGTAGCTATATATTTCAAATCAAAACTTCATTCTAAATACAACTGTCATCACCTTTGGAAGTCTCTCAAGTGTTATGACACTCACAGTGTGATAACTGGAGGAAGGGAGCACCAATACGATAAATCAGAAACAACTTGAGTGCAGAGGAACTAAAATTCCAAATCCAACAAGATCATGAAAAGAACATCAATATTAACAAACATACACTTGCACTAATAAACTATTCAATTACTTTATACCTGGGTGATGCCAAAACTTTTCACTGGTCACCTCACGTATAAGGCGCTCTACTGACGTGTCCTGAGACAGGGTGGTCACAGCAGTTTGCTTCTTGATAGAAAAATGCTTTTTATTTACAGGCTTCATATCACCAGAGCTTTGACCGGTCAATGCCAACTTTTTATTAGAAACTGATACACTTTTCTGCAGCCTCAAATCAGTTGACTGTTTCCATGAACTCTGCCTTGAAACAGGATTCAAATTGACCTCCGTGGAATGTACATGTTCATTATTTTGCCTCTTAGGCTGGCTGAGTAGTTCAGAGTTATCACCATTACAGTCAGATTTAGGCTCATAAGCATCAGCATAGGTGCCACCTTCATTAGAAGATGTGTCAACATGCTTCTGATCCTTGACTATTCCAACACGATCAACTTGTGCAGGAATATTGCGGACTTCCTTTGCACCACGAATTATAGCAGATGATGAGGAACTCTGCCTTCTAGGTGTTGAGGTTTTAATAGAACCTGCTTGCATCGCATCTTCCAAATTAAGAACCACAATTTGCCTATTACGCTTCTTTCCCAACATTTCCTCTTTGCGTTGGTCCATTTTCCTCTTGCCGGGGTTGTTTGCACATCTAAGAGCATGGATTGCTTCAATACCTTTCACTTCTTTTTGTTTGGGAACTGTACTAAGTTCATCAGATGCATTTGTAGAAGACTCACCTTTTACACTGCATTCAGAATTGATACCGTTAATTTTTTGTTCACAAGGACCTGATTCGACATCAACAGAAGCACGACTACTCTTTTCAACAGGTGCACTATCAGAGAATTTAATATTGTTAGAATTATCGTCTGCTGCTACTGTAACACATCCCTCTGCCATTCCAGATACTGCTTGCTCTTCTGAAATTTTGCTTTGTTGGGGCAAATTATTACAGCCATTAAAATCACCAGATCCCTCAGCATCAGACCATTCCCCTTCTTCTCTCTCCACTATTTGAGAATTAGCTGAACTATGTACTCTTGGCTTCATACCTCTCTCATCCACATCTTTACTATCCTTAGATGATGAGCAATCATTTGTTTTCTGATCTCCTGCTCTCATCAGTTCAGTATCTTTCTCAGCAACATAGGTAGTTTTCGACCGAACAAAAGGCTGAAATCCAGAGATAGAAGATGCGTGTGAAAAGGCCTGATTATTTACTATCCCTTGGATTCCTGCTGAAGCCACATTCAAGTCAGGAGCATGAGGATTTATAGATGGAAGTGTCCTTTGAGGCTGAAAACAAAAGGGGTCATCCTTATCATCATCATCCACTACAGGTGGTTCATTGAGATCAAAAATGGCCTTTCTCGAGAACCCATCTCAAAAACATATGTTTAGAAATTAGATTGTGAACAGAAACTAAATGAACAGACACTCCTCTTCTATCTTTAAAAGAAAATGCCCATGACATGCCCAAAAGCACGCCCAGATATGGAAGACCTGCACATCCAGTGGAGCAAAACCATAAGAAAGAGGTGTATTTATAGGTACCATGCCAATGTGCCAAGTAATAGAATACATTGACATACCTTTGTATAGAACAATAGAATGGGTCAGCGCACAAAATAGGTCGGGTATCCAGAAATCAACATGAACAATTATACATCTAAAAAGAAACATCACAACACAACGACATCCACGATGGCCAGTGCATGAACAAATGATGATCACAAACAAACACTAAATAAAACAAGAATTCGGTAACATAATCCTTTCAGGCTTCATACTGTAGATTATCCAAATGACAAATAAAACCAACAATACAAACGCTTTTGCAATGCCTCCAGTATGATAAAAACCAAAATCCTAAGCAAATTTGACATGCAAAGCGACAATGCGTCAATATCTCCAAAACCATAATCCAGAGAAGGGGAGAAAACCTCTATTCAACAATAAGAAACATTAGGCAGGAATCCAGCTTACTCCCCATCTTAATCCTTCCAAGATTAGTGAAGAACCTTAACCAAGATCTTATTTGCACAGAATCCACTTACAAAGATTCAACGTGAATCATTTAACACCACAGAAGTAATTTAGCAATAATGCACAAACCTAATAGTCAACCCAACATGACTCAGCATCTTTCATTCTACCATACAAAAATTCCCATACAACCAGATATCCATCAGGATATTCTTGACAAAATATTTACAATAAGAAAGCTACTATTAATCTGACCCAGGAAAAAAGAAAAAAAAGGAAAGAAAAATTAATAATTCAACGAAAATAACTTGGACACACAGCTGCAGGAAAAGGGTGCATGGATTGCAGCATGCAAGGTATTTTCCTGACCTAGTGCCCTCCCGTAGATATGCACTAGGCTGCATTTCTCAGCTTGCCCAACCTTGGCTACCCTGATATAGTAGGCAGAGCAGAATAGTATGGGTCCGAGCCAACCCAGTAAAGACTATTCACTGAAAACGTAAAAATTTGGCACCAAGTTATATGTTTGATTTAGATTACCATATATTTGTCATGGGATCATGGACAAATTAGTTCTACAGTAGCGTGTAGCCACTGGTCTCTCTCACCCCTAATCCCCCCCAGCGGCGTAAATCTATCTATAAAAGAATCTCTTTCCATAAAATATCTTCCAATTGCAGGGTTTACTGCCTGAGGATAGGAGGACTTCCCATGTCAAATTCAATGAGATCAAACTGTTGACACTGATGAAAGCCCTCTTTGGACCCAACTCTTTGGGCTCTCTTATGTTCAGTTTCGGGGTTTTAAACTGTAATCTTCCTAAGTCTGACAGCTATTCTTGCGTTCAATATAGGAGATCCAATTCTGATTGATTCTGCATTTAGGATAAGAGATTTGATTTTGCAGAAATTAGGCCAGATCCTAGTATTAACTGTAAAACTAGAGCTGTGCTCCTATAAAGTGTACAAATGCATACGTGAATAAACCAGAATTTTTGGCATATGATCCAACATGGCATGGGAGCAGTGATCCAGTTCGGCTTAGGGCTGAAAGTTAATAGCTAGGGTGGTTTTAACTCTTCAACATTAAATACATCATCACTGCCAGTGATCCCAGTCACAAGTCACCAAGCACCACGCAATACCAATACTTCTGCCATTACAATTCATCATTCAAATGGCCATAACTACCTTCAATGGGCTGTTGGAGTGTGTATCTATGTCACAAGCAAAGGGAAATTTGGGTATCTGACAGGAACAGTAAATAAACCCTCTCCTACTCATGTGAATTATGCTCAATGGGAAGCTGAATTTGATTGATTATTCAATCATAGATGGTGAATTCAGTGACCATTGAAATCAGCGCCAATTTCTCAGTTCCAGTCAGCACAAGAGGCATGGGAGGCTGCAAAAGACATATTTGCATCTCTCAAACCAATCAGGGATTTTGGAAATTGAAGCAAGCTTACATAACCTGAGAAGTTAATTTGAACGTTACATTGCAATAACCTTGTCATTCTATGGCAGCAGCTAGATCTATATGGCACTCATGAATGGTTGTGTACCACTAACCACAAATCTATGCCAAAAATAAAGAGGGGAAATAACTTAAAGATCCCACTTGGCCTAAATCCAACTTTTGATGAGATTTGAGCGAAGACAAGCTTCTTAGTATAATAGTTTTCTTCATTGTCAAGCAAGAGGAAAGTCAAAGAAACTGACCTCAATCAAACAGCCACATTCTACTGAAGCTGAATCTGGAGCTATGCTCTCCGAAGGATTCCAAAGAGATGGCAGTAGAGGGAAAAGAAATGGCAAATGGTGTGATCATTGTCATAAGCCAGTCCATGCAAAAGATGTTTGCCGGTAGCTCCATGGAAAGCCACTCAATCATAAAGTGAGAGGCAAGCACAACACAAAGGCACTTGCAACAACTGCAGATTGCAAACCAGAATTTAATGATAAACTCAGCAAGGAGGTGATTGAGTTTCTCAAAAACATTACTTTACAAGCATGACAATAAAGACCAACTGGTAGCCTCTGGTGATATTGCATACACAGGCAATGTAATCCTAGCTCCAAAATACTATTCACCATGGGAGAATGTGGACTATTGATTCATGGGCCACTGATCATACGATGGATCATGTGAATCTTATTCAAAATATAAAGCTGGATATGGAATTGGTGAAGCATGTCTATATGGTGTTTCAACACTTGAAATGTTCCATATGCCGCTGATATAAACTCTGGCCACTTGTCTGTTAGCAAATCAACCTTGTATCAGCATGGTCAGCTGATTTTTTTGCTACTCAATGTTTGCTATAAGACTAGGAGTCAGGGAAGATGATTGGCACTATTGAGTTGCAAGAGGGGCTTTATTGTGTGGAGGTACAACCATATGGAAGTGTACAGCCACGTATATCCAGCTTTATTGCACAGAAAACATATATCCAGTTTGCCAATAAAGATGTGTTGTTGTGGCATTATAGGTTAGGCCACCTTAACTTCAAATATATGTACAAATTAATTTCTAATGCTATGGATAATAGTATCTCTTGCGTTGCTTGTGATGTTTGTCAAATTTCAGAAGATAACAAAAACGCCTACAAAGCACACCTCCATCAACCCTCTCAACCATTATATCTTACGCATAGCGATATTTCAAAGGCTTGGGGGGCCACACACGTTCAGTCTTTATACAATGCAAAATGGTTTGCAACAATTATTGATGGTCATTAGCCTAAGCATTTCTCATTAAAGATGAATCTAATGTAATCCAAAATTTCATGAACTTTCACACTATGATCCAAAACTAGTTTAACACTTCCATTAAAGATATTAGAAGTGATAACGGGAGGAAATACATGAGCTCCAACCTATGATCCTATCTTAGAAGCAGCGTGAGCTATAGTGTTGACTCATAATGTTTCCACAATGTTATTTGGGGAAGCTACACTTACAGCGGCTCATTTTATCAATAAATTACCCTCCAAGGCTCTAGATTTTCAAACCCAATTCAAACTAGGGGATAAAGAAAAGGAAGAGTTAACTCCAGAAATGAAGAGGGAAAATAAAAACTGAAGACTTGGGGAAAACCAAAACCAACACCTAAGAAGGAAATAGCTCCAACTGATACTGAAAGGTACAAAAGGTTGGCTAGAAAGCTCCTCAATCTCCCAGACACAACCAGACATAAGCTATGCTGTTCTTGTAGTAAGTCGATTTGCACATCAATTACTAGAAGAGCACATGAATGCAGTCCACAGAATGATGCATTACTTAAAGATGACACTACAAGAGGGACTTTGTTTTGCTAAAGGAATTTCTAAGGAAGTCATGGTACATCCCAATGCTGATTATGGGGGGTCTCTACCATTTATAATCATTCAGCTGCCACAGGGACCATTAACAACGTCTTCCCCGTAAAAAGTAACACCCGTTTTCAAATCAGCAGATGTTGGAAATCAAAATTTGATGTCGCATACCAGAATTTTGTAGCAGCTGGTGAGGAAGCGATTGGCAAAGAGAGAAGATTAGCATCGAAACAGCAAACCAGAATGAGGAGACTAGACATCAGATTGCAATCCAGCGCGTCACCAGACTTAAAGAGAAGAACAGATACCAGTGTCAGACGGGCTCAGAAGGCAAAGTGAGAAGTCGAGAGGCAGTAAAAGGCGAAGATTGCACTTAAGCAGGGAAAGTCAAAAATCAAATAGGAATTAGGGATTTTGCACGCACTGGATCTTTTACAAAACCCATCTTCATTGGCCTTATGCACAGTTCATTGTATTGTAAGATAATCACATGACACAAATTTAGAAAGATGAGGTCCAAAGGAGCATGAGACGGAGAACAGACACGAAGCAGTCGAACCATGAGTCCATAACAGAGACAAGAAACAGAAGGAAAGCCACTAAATCATTTATTCGTTGAAACTACTTCGGATATTACAATAATTCGTCCCCGAAAATCAGTCCCCAGGTGAAAGCATAGGCAACTACCAATCGCAGATTAAGATAAAAGAGCTAAATCTATACAAATCCAAAACCAAAAATCTAAAAAATAAAACTAAAAATACATTTACGGCAAGCGAGGGAGTGAGTTACCTAAGCCTACGGGGTGAGCGAGGGAGTGAGTCTCCGAGCAAGGTTAAGGCGTCGGCTAGGTTGAGGCTTCAGATTTCCGAGCACGATAGCAACGGCAAACGCGAGGCCTCAACTCTTCGAGCAACGACGATAGCGAGCTAGGATGAGCAAGCAACGGCGAGCTTCCGATTTTCGCTTGCGGAGCAACGGTGAGGTTCAGATTTCCGTCCGAGAGAGACAGAGCAAGGAGGCCGCGACGCTAGGGTGAAGTCTTGAGCGCCGATGCAAGCTTTAGGTTAGGAGGAAGAAAGACTAATGAAATAGAAAAAATGTATTTAGAAAACAGAGAGAAAAGAACGGGGGAGGGTGGTAAATGCATTTAAACTAGGATATAAGTTAAAGAAATTAAATACGGAAACACATGTATAATTGACAAAACTTATGGAAGCTGCTTGTAAGTGAAATTTATAAAATGAATTTACAAATACACATACATATTTCAATAATGAATATTATTTACGATTTTTAATATAAGAGTAGTTTGACATTTAATTTGTTTCTAGATATAATATCCCAATTCACTTTGTCCTTTATATTTATCTATTTTTCTAAAGTAATCCTCATAATAGTTGCACATGTTAAATGTTTCATCAAATGGTAGTTCTAGCTAATACACATGATTAACAAAACTAAAACGATACATATTTATTACAAATAACTAATTTTTTTAATCTACTCAAATTAGTCAACTAAAAGGTAGTAATAAAAAATAATAAGTATCAATATTTTATACGTATTATAATAACTAACACTAACAAACAAATAAATGTATATAAAAGCTATAAATCCTAATTTACATTATAAAAGTTAATATAAAAAAATATAAGTGAATTTATAAGTACAAATCATATTTTATTAACAATTAACAATAGGAAAATAACAAATGTGATTACTTGAGATAGAAGCAATTTAATGTCAGTTTTGTCTTAACATAATAATATATACTCCTATAGTCTTATTTATAAGTCATTTTCAATGTATTTTATCGAAATCATAAAAAAAAAACTTAAATCTCTTGTTTTGGTAAAAAGATCAATTTATAAAACGAAGAAAATTACACAATTAAGATCAATATTACCAAGTTCAGGGGATAAGGGGTTAATAAAATATCGGTTTTGCAAAAAAGTAACTATAAAAAGATTGAAGCAATGTCATAACATCTTTTGCTGGGATGCTAGTGAATCAAAATCACCAAGAAGACCATTGAGCAAATTCTTCTTGTATGAGACAATATTGATGTGATTCATGGATTGCCAAAATGTTGGAGCTGCTTAAGTAATCCAATGCAACAACAATCTCAGACAAGAGATGTAGGAGAGACGGGGATTAGAAGACAAAAATTTCATCAACTTCAAGGTTTGAGTGTCATCATGACCAAGGAAAATTGTAGCAACACAAGAGGTATACCTTCGAGATTTAACCTTTCTCATGTAGATAGTCCAATTCTAAGTAGTGTTAACAATGTTGCAAATATCACAATTAGGCAAAGCAGAAGTAGGATCTAGATTTGAAGTGTTTGAAGTACAATAAATACTTTGCCAATTGCAAATTTTCATGACCTCAAAAATCTTGAATGACTTGTTTCGGTTTGCTAATGAGACCCCTGTGAAGTGCCATATTTCTCCTAGTCCAAATGAGATGTAGTAACACAATAACTCCTTTTAGCATAATCATGTTACCCTCGACACAAAGCTGAAACAATATCCCAAAAGCCATAAAAGGAAATCTCCAGCGAAAATGTCAATAGCACAAAGATAAAGCACCAAACCAAATAGCTTATACATATGGACAAGAATAGAAGAGATCTCTACCATTTTAGCAACTTAACAACCAAAAACAGAGTTAATCTGAATGTCTAAATGATTTTTCCTCAAAACCTCTCCAACAAGTACAGCAGAATGGATTAGTCTCCAAATGAAAAGGAGTTGTATATGGGGTATATGAATTTTCCGTAGGAACTCCCACAACTTCAATGGAGCAACTCTTCTAGTGATAGCATTCTGAGAAGATAGAGCATATTCCTGCTTAACACTATATTTGCTAGGGATGTCACCCTCCCAACAAAGTTCATCCTTACTATTACAAAGTAAGATAGGAGTCTTCAAAATGTTATGAGCCACTCTTGGAGAGTAAATAGATTTAACTAGTGGCACATTCTAAGAATGTGATAGTTAGTAATTAGGATCATGAGTAAAAAGGTCAGAGAGTTTCTGGATCCTAAGATTTGCAACCATTGAAGGATAAGCCATAGGCCACTAGAGACTGTGATCAATAGGAATTCCTAAAGCCAACTTGCCATCAAAGGTGTTAGAAAATGAGATTTGAAGAATCCAAGATATCTTTTCAAAACCAAAAAGTATTATAAGGTTTTTTTAGCTTCTAGCATGAAGAGGTATCCAAATATTTTATTCTTCAGAGTATTAAGAAGAAGAGAGTGAGATTCTACCAAAATAACCCTCCAAACTTGTTTAGCCAACAAAGCTAGATTCAAGTGATATGTAGATCTGATACCTAAGCCACTATTATTTGGAGAAGTAAAGAGCTAATCTTTCTTAACAGGTATAGTCTATGTTTTTTATCATCATATCCCCCAGAAAAAGTTAACAAGCTTAGCATCAATTGTGTTGCACACTTTTTTGAGAAGTTTTATGCATAGGAGTAAATGAATGTTAGAGGCAAAAAGTACAGATTTAATAAGAGTTAACGTTGAGGCTTGAGAGAGTAGCCGAATATCCAAGAAGCAATTCTCCGATCTATAGCATTTATAACTTGCCTATAGTTTAGAGATTTGACCCTTCCCGAATCAATCGAAGTACCAAGATATTTCCTAAAGTTGTCTGATAAACCAAAATTAAATATATTTTATAATTCATCCTGAAGGTCATTTGAAACATTAGGAGAGATCAGGATAAAAGATTTGCTCCTATTGATTTCTTATCCAAACCAAAGCCAAGAAGTTTTAAGGATTTTAGCCACCTCACTAATGTTGGATTTACTACATTCAAAGAAGATGGTAGAGTCATTAGCATAAAGTAAGTGGGTAATTGGAAAGGCATCATTACAGGCTTTGATTCCACAAAGTGAACCATTTATCTCTTGGTGGAGGAGTCAACAAGAGAGGATATTGGCTGCCAAAATGAAAAGGTGAGATGAGAGCAAATCCCTTTTTCTAATACCATTAGATGGAAAAATTGGTTGAGTAAGCATGTCATTAAACAAGATGTTATATTGAACAGTAATGACACATTGTATGAGAAGTTGGATCCATTTTTGGGGGAAGCACATTCTAATTAAGATCGCTTCAATACAAAGTCGAAGAAAGTATGTCAAAAGCCTTTGGAAAATCTAGTTTCAAGACAACAAGTTTCTTCCTTCCTTTTCTAGAATTGTGAATCTAATGAACAAGATCTATAACTAGTAGGATGTTGCCAGAAATTAATATGCACTCAAGAAAAGCACTTTGGAAGGAAGAAATAAGCTTAGGAAGCATAGTCTTCGACCTATTATATAAGACTTTGGAGTAGATTTAATAGGAAACATTGCAAAGGCTAATAGGTCTAAGATCTCAAAGAGATTGAGGGTTATTCCCTTTTGGGATTTAGGTGATGAGGGTTTTGTTCAATTCTTTCAATAAAAAGCTAGACTACCAAAAATAGTTAATTGAAGCAATGATATCATCTTCAATCAAAGACCAATTCTTTTGATAGAAAAAAGCATGAATTCCATCTGGCATAGGAGAGGTATTTTTTAGTAGATCAAAGACAGCCTTTCTAATTTTCTCATACATAAGTTCTGACAAGAGAAAGTTGCCATCATGTTCATCAATCTCCAGAGCAAAATTTTTATCCAATTCTTGTAGAGTAAGGTCACATCAAGAAGTGTAAAAGTAGTGAAAATTGAGTAAAAATGAGACCTCATCATATTAAGAAACTTTGCTTGATCCTTAATCCAATTACTATTAGGGTGCTTCAGGTATCTGATGTAATCATGGGTTTTTCTTCTGTTAACTATAGCATGAAAAAATTTTGTATTTCATTCCTCCTCCACCTTCCATTTAAGCTTAGCTCTTTGCTGCTAATAACTATTCTTATAATCATAAAGAAATTCAAGAGAATGTTTGGTCTTTTCCAATGTGGTCAACAGACTCACATCTGGATTAATAGCTGTATCTACTTTGAGAGTTGAAGTATGTAATTCACATTCTAGCATGGAAATAGAAGAGGATAAATTATTAATTTGGCATCATCATCTAGAGGTTTTGAAATCAACTCAGTTTCAGCAAACACAACATGTATTGACTCTTCAATAGTGAACGTAATTTGTTGAAAACTCTATAGGTTTTACTGCAGTTAGAGCAACTGAGAAATAAACCTTCATCAGCTTTGGGATTGAATTTACCACGATTCTCTTTGTTGTTGTTGTGAATGTAGCACTTGCTTCTGAAGATCTTTAGGTGAGCCAGGTTAGGCTTCCTTCCTTTGTACAGCTCATACGGAGTTTTCTTGAGCAATGTTCTGATGTAAGCTCTGTTGGAAATATAGTAAGCCGTGCTCATTGCTTCAGCCCAGAACACTTAAGAAATCCCTTTTTCATTCAACATTGCTCTTGCCATTTCTGTTAGCACTCTATTCTTTCTTTCCACAACTCCATTCTGTTGAGGAGTTCTTAGTACTGAGAAATTGTGGTCAATTCCATGCTCGTCACAGTAGTCTGTGAATTCGTTGTCCTCGAATTCTCCTCCATGATCAGTCCTGATTGACACAATAGAGATACCTTTCTCATTTTGGACCTTTTTGGCAAAAATGATAAATGCACTAAATGTCTCATCTTTAGAGGAAAGAAACAGAGTTCAGGTGAATCTCGAATAGTCGTCAACTATCACAAGGGTATACAAGTTTCCACCAAAACTTTTGACTCTAGACGGACCAACCAAATCCATGTGAAGCATTTGGAGTGGTCTTTTAGTTGAGACTGGCTTCTTTAATTTAAACAAGGATTTTGTTTGTTTACCCTTCTGACAAGCATCGTAAATAATATCATGTTCAAATTGAATTTTAGGCAAACCAATTGCTAAGTCCCTTTTTGTTAATTTTGAAAGTTGATTCATGTTAACATGAGCAAGACGTTTATGCCAAAGCCAACTTTCCTCATTTTTGCTAACAAGACAATTTACGGAAAGTTTTGAATCAATTTGAATAGTATAGCAGTTACCGTCCTTTGGTTTCCATCAGTTTTATGTTCAATTCTTCTTTCTTTAGTGGCAAGTCATCTTTGCTTATGACTAGGCATTCCTCTAAATTGAAGATTACGCGATTATTTTTATCAGTACTCTGACTGACACTGAGCAGGTTGTGACATAGACCTTCTATGTAGTAGACATCTTCAACCTTCATTGCTTTGTCATTTCCTATTTCTCCGATTCTAGCAATTCTTCTAGATTGATTTCTTCCGAAGATAGGACCAATCACCACTTTTCTTCTTTCCTTTCCTTTTGTCTTGAGTAGGTATATCATATTATTGTTTTATCCATCAAGCACTGTTGGGCTCCCAGAATTACTTTGAGCATTTTACTGCCTATAGCGAATTTCTCTAAGGCTTTTGTGAGCTCCTCAGCTTTCTTTTTGTTTCGCTTACATTTCATGCATACTGGAGGTGAGGTATCTGTTTGGTTCACCTACTGTTCCTCTAGAAGTTTTATCTTTTTCTTGGAGCTTACTTACTCCTTTGCAATTCTTACTAATTCTAAATGTAATGCATTGTATTCAGATTGTAATTCATCATAAGAGGGTTCAGAAGTGATTACCTCATCTGTCTCTGAATCTTTATCTTCTTAAGCCACAAGACAAATGTTAGCTGTTTCTTCATCATCGCTCTCTTCTTCCTCTAAGGAACTGTTTTCCCAAATTGACATCACAAAGGCCTTCTTTCTGAACTTCTCTTTCTTCTTCTCTTTATCGTTCATCTTGGACAGTTGAGGACACTCTGCTTTGATGTGTCCTGACTTTTTGCATTCAAAGCAGATGATTGGATCATTGGGCTCATTTTGGGACGTGGAGGCTTTACGTCTTGATTAAAACCTCCTTCTGGCTTTATTTATATAGAACTTTTTGAATCTTCTGACTATAAGACCCATTTCATCGTCCTCCAGGTCCTCTTTGTCCTCATCTTCACTTTCTTAAGTTTTGAAAGCGATGCCTTTACGACTCTTCTCGTTTATCTCCTTCTTGTATTTCTATTTGCTCTCATACTCTACTAGACTTCTGAATAGTGCTGCAATGGAGCCAATTGCTTCTCCCTTCATTTCCTCAATGGCTGTTACTTTTTGCTCCCATTCTTTCATGAGACCACTTAGAATTTTCCTCACTTTATCTTCTTGACTGTACTTCTTGCCGAGTACAGTAAGATGATTGATGAGATGTGAAAATCTAACTTTTATGTCTCGTATGCTCTCTCCATCTTTCATTCTGAACAATTCAAATTCTATGGTGAGAGTATTGATTCTGCTTTATTTCACACCAGTTGTTCCCTCGTGGGCAATCTCCAATGCCTCCCACATTTCCTTTGTAGTTTCCAAACTAGAAACTCAAAAATATTCTTTTTGGCTTAAGGTACAGGTCAATATATTGATGGCTTTATCATTCAATGTCACCAGCCTCTTATCTTCTTCATCGAACTCCCTGGGACTCTTACGAACTTGTTGACTATCTACAATTTTCATTAGAATATAGTTGACATGCTTGATTACGTCCCATAATCTGTATTCAGTAGTTTTGATGAAGATCTTCATCCTCATCTTCAAGAAAGTGTAGTTTTCTCTATTAAAGCCAGGTAGCTTTGATGTTGAACATCCTTCAGGTGGCACAATGTCTCAAAAACTTGCCATAGGATCTCTCTTCAAACTGTTAAATCTTTACTGAAGAGACCTGCTCTAATACCAAATATTAGTGGCAGTTTCACCCAAGAGGGGGGTGAATTGGGTGAGTTATAAAAATTTTGCAAAACGAAACAGTGAAGTAATTAAAATAGAGAAGGTTAAGTTAGAAGGATTTCACAGCAGAGCGAAGACACAAGATTTATACTGGTTCAGTCTCAACCACTTGACCTATGTCCAATCCTCAAAACACCTTTGAGATTTCCACTATGATCCTAGATTAAACGGGCTCTTGGCATCTCGGTATAGTAATTGATTTCCTCAATCACTCCCCTTATTACTCGTAAGATTATAATCCCTCTCAAGAGTCCACACTCTTGAGTTACTCTCAGAAAAAATGAGTAAAGAGATATATCAAACTCTCACAGAGTAAATGAGTAATAAACACTAAAGCTCGGTGAAAACAGAGTATTGAATGCAACAGTAAATGTTTTAACAGAAGGTAACTCATGTATTCAATACTTTCATTTAATGCTCTTCATGCCTTTTATAATTGGAGACATTTAATTAACCGTTAGGCTAAAGAGCTTCTAGTCGTTGGAAAAAATCAGTTGGGTGTGTTCGACAATTATAACGGCAGTTCGTCATTAATGTTTCTGACATAGTAGGTTACAGGCTACCAAATGACTATTGAGCTTGCTTTGTAATCTATAACAATACTCAAAATAAGTAAGTTCTTTTTCAAAACTAAACTTGTAAGGATAGCTAATCAAATAATGAACATTGATATTCATATACCAATTGGAAAAGCAATGAATCAATCATCAGGTACTTTAAATAAAAATTGATCATACTTGATCGATGTCTTGATCGATAAGTAGTTGATTGATCAAGTTTTTGATTAATTTCAGAGAGAACTTTAGTCATGTTATAAATAAAGAAGAAATATAAAGAAGAATCATATAGAGGAAGAGAGGATCGACAATAGAAAGTATTTGTCATTCCATTCAAGTGTGCTCAATACATTATACATGGCCTCTATTTATAGGCATAGCTTTACACCTTTGATAGAATCTACAGATTACATAATAATATGAGATAATTGTGGGATATAGAGATAATGGGAGATATTGGAGATTATAGGAGATATAGAAGATAATGGGAGATATATGGATATCCACAAAGATATTATTATATTCATAACACTCCCCGTTGGATGTCCAATATATATGAATGTGCCTCGTTAAAAAAATTTTAACTAGGAAAAACCCTATGGGAGAAAAACCTAGCAAAAGAAAAAGAATATATCATTCATTGATACACTATGCAATGCTGCCTCATTAAAAATCTTGCTAGAAAAATCCAGTGGGATAAAACCAGAGACAAGGAAAAAAGAGTACAGCGTGTATCAACTCCCCCTTTTGACAACATCAGTTGACGTCTTAAGCCTGCAAAGTCTAATATAATGAACAATCCTTCCAAATATTATAATGGGATAAAAACGTCAAATATAAATTTCATAATCTTCTGAAAATTATGAGACGAATAGTCCTTTTATGGTTTACCCACATATGGATCATACTATGATCTCTTGATATGAGGATCAAACAAGAATACTTTATCTATATAGCCATTAAGATTAGTTTTGGATACTTCAAATAAAATAATATTACCTCCACAGTATCTTTAAAGTAACGAAGAATATTTTTAACTTCATTCCAACATCTTCATGTTGATAAAGAACTATATCATGCTAATAAGCAAATGATAGCTCAGATTCTATATAGCTAGATAGATATATAAATGCTTCAATAACACCAAGATATGGTACTTCTGGACCAAGTGTTTATTCATTACCTTTTGGAGGTCTAAATCAATCTTTAGTCCATATATAAAGATCTTGCAACTACCGAAACATATAATGGATGTTGCTTATCCACATAATGGATGTGACTTATCCATATGTATTCTTCTGAAAGCTTTCATTTCAAACTTTTTCTTTAATTCATATTGAAAGCTCATCAAGAATTTCGATACTATCATTATAAATAGTATTGATAACAAACTCATTTTGAATCTTTTCACAAATAGACAAGTTGGAATATGTTTACACCATTCCTTCAGTCGATATTAACCACATATATCTCATATAGAGACTTACTTGAATAGTATTCTTAAGAACATAATTGTATGTTTATAGAAACTTAAATCCTTTAAGGATTTTCATACATTATAATCCAGATCTATTTATGTATTGAATCGTTTGAATTTATACAAGGATTTGAATCCTTTTAGAATTCACATATAATTTCATTATAAAATGAGTCATACGTTATAGTTATATATATTTCTAAGACGCACATGAAAAAACTTCATTTATTACCATACTACCAGATTGATAAGACATGTAATTTAATCCACCACAAGACTTTATTTCTCTTTATATTGTACAAATGCCTATTTATATAATACTAGCATTACACCTCAAGTGCATAGGCTAGGGATACACAAATCCCTGTTACATTACGTCTTTTCTTTTCTGTTGGCCAACCATTTTTTTGTTTGTATCTCATGACAGATTTATATATAAGATACTCATTTGATCTTGTGATATTATCAATAAAATTATTGTCAAAAATTTTATTCCTTTGTCGGTCCTATTTTCTTTTATGACATAACATATCGATATCTCTTTATTACTTTCAGACACTTAAACTTCTTCAAGGGTCAAAGAGTTATGTCTTAACCTCTTTTGCAATCATGGCTCTTTAGTATGATCATCATGATCATTTGCTCTTTTTTGCTTTTCTTTTGGAAATCTCATGCTTTTAGCATATCTTCAAGAATAGGAACACTTTTAGCTAGAATATACGAATTAAGAATTCTCATTTCGGTCAGTAATTACATCTGGAAAATATTAGTAATGTTTTACGAATGCAATACTTTATGAACTTCTAGTTCATACTATTATATTTGAGGATCTACATTTGATAGTGAAAATGAATTCTGTGTTTTCTTTTCCAGCTACACATTTTCTCCCCTTCATATTGGGAACATGTATTGTATGTAACATCCAGACTTTTGAGCCTAGAAGCATCAAAAGTAGCTTAAATTGGATAGGCTACCAAACCCTTTTTAAGCAGAAGTCCCAAAGATGAGAAAAGAAGTCAAAGCAGTTTCAGGGACTAAACTACAAAGTAAAAGTTTTTTAGGGGCTTCAGTATAATCAAGGTCAGAGACTCCAGTAAAGTCTCGAAGGCCTAGAGAGAGAAAATAGACTAGATATAGGTCAAAGGTTAAGTTAGAAGCCTCAAAGAGAGGATTATATGAAGTTAAGTCCAAGCAGGGACTAAATTGTAAATTCAAAAGTTATGAACAGCAAGGGTAAAAATGGAAGAGTATACAGAAAATTCCAAGAAAATCCCAGAAAATGGGAAATAATATTCTAAGACTCTTCTATGAAGAGAAAAGATGAAAATACCCCTGAGATAGCTTAAATGGAATTTATGATGTTATGGCCAGTAAAAAGTACACTGTTTGAGGTAATTATTTAAAATAGCAAGAGACCTAAAAAATATACGTAAAAATGAGGATTAATTGGTTGAAAGGGTATACTAATTTATAAAATTAGTCCCGCAACCAAAAGGCCAGTGGAATGGCTTTAATAAATTAAAGAGCAGATTATATCGATAAAAGAGTATTTTAGTAAATGATTTTTATACAAGGCTTAGAGGAAGTGTTATGGCCTGAAAAAATTCATAGATACTCTATAGAATGAAAGGAAATTTATGGAGTAGACAGAAGAATTTTTTGAACCCCGAAAGGCCATAAAGAAAGTCGGAGAAATGTGGGCAAAGTAAAATAGGAGGAAACTTAAAGGCTAAGTTTAGATCCGACAGTTATGATCTAATCTCCCTTCTCCTCCACCATTTTCATGACATGTGGCCTGTTCTAGAAGCATGATGCAAGGATGATGTAATAAGGTGATGCAATGATGATGCAAAAGTCCAATTGAACTTCCAAAATTGCCCTTACTCCTTCTTCTAGCTACTAAGGGCATTTTGGTCCATTCAAGCCAACTTTTTGGCTATAAATAGGCACTCTTCTCCCCCCAATTTGGCCAAGCTGATGAACACTAGGGGAAACTTTACTGCCCTTGCATCTACAGAGAGAGAGCTATTTCTAGTGAGAGAAAGTCCACCTAAGTTCAAGCTTCAAGATCAAGGTATGTGGTGGCTGTAGCATCTGATTTGATACCTATTTCAAATTAGTTACTGTGCGTATCTAATTTTGAAATTTTGTATGCTTAAAGTACACTCTATAATCTTTAAATCCATCGGTAGAACACTTCATTTGGATATGTGTATGATTTATGGTGATTTTTCAAAGTTAGGGTTTGAAATCTAGAAACAGTGTTGAACTTTTGGAAGAGTTTCGAGTTCCGTACAATTCCAGTACTGTTCAGCATAGAATTGGTTCCTGAAACTATTTTTCCTTTAAATTTAACTTAAGGAGCTTTTAGTGAGACTTGGAAGCACTCAATTTGGAGTTTCCTAGATTTAATTATGAATTTTCAAAGTTGAATAAAAATTCTGGAGTTTCTGCGTGAACAGTACCCGCGAACCAAAATTTCCAAATTTGGTATTCTTGAATCTAAGGCCATCTAAAGTGGTCCTAATTGATAAGAAATGGATCTTAAGGATGGAAAATGATAAGATTTATATTAGAAAATTTAGAAAGAAAACCCTAAGACTAAGAGAAAGGGTTGAGGTTCAAGAAAGCTAGTCTTGAACTTTATGTAATCTAATGGTCCTAATGGATTGTGTGATCATTATGGTTATGTTTAGGACCTTTGGAACATCCAAGAGGATGTTTGGTGATGTTAACTGTAAAACCCTTTACCTCAAAACATTATAAATTCATCGTAAAATCACTACTATGGTAGAAAAGGAAAGCTGTTACAACAAACTACCATAGTAGAAAGAAATTGCACAATTTTTGAAATTAACATTCAAACTCGAGTCAAACCCAAACTCCATTGCATGCAACTAGAAATCATTCATTAACATCCACTGGGCCTCCGAGCCTCCGGCTCGGGTAACAAAAGACATCAACATCAGCCCATCCAAATGGTTTCCAACAAAATAAAACAAAGTTTCACAAGACACTAGAAATGGCCTCCGGCCAACCCAAAATAAGGAGATAACATTCCCTCCAGTTTACAATAAGGCCGGGCAATCAAAATATTTCAAAAGCGATCCTAAATGTGGCAATATATACTAGCCATACATATACAAGGGCTAGAGGCCTAAAGCTAATCAAGCTCAAGCCTCTACATCTCTTCCCAATGGCACACGTCTAGAATCTTCACCTGAAAACATTGTAAACCACGGGGTGAGACAAATGTCCCAGTAACCAATCTTTCCAATTCAAGGTATTACTAAATAAGTGCTTGTGAGGTGTCAAGTGGGGCAGTTCACAAGTAATATGATAAATGATAGCCACACAAGTCATGCAAGTGTAATGATGCAATCCCATCAACCATATCCCTCACTTTGGGGGATTTTCAAGAGCCAAACCCGGCCTATCCTTCACTATGGGGGACGTAAGGAGACATAAAAGGCCTATCCCTCACTCTAGGGGATGTAGGGAGCCAAAAGGCCTATCCCTCACTATGGGGGATGTAAAGAGCCAACCATCATGCATTAATGGAGGCCTTACCGCGTGGTAGTAACAATCAAAACTCTCAGCAATTCCCAATTCATGCATCATGCTCAAACCATAATCAAAGAGTAAATAATCATTTCACAAATTACTTCTTTTAGTGGCCTATCTTTTACAAGTTACAAATTCAATCAATATCAATTTAAACCCCACAAGACGATTTTCCTTTTCAATATACAACATACACCTTGAACACAGTTGTTATCTGGAGCACAAAACATAAATCCACTCATAATACCACAAAAGCATGTACAAAGGATTGGAAAGTGGTTACCTCTCACCTGAGCAAGGAATAACAAACCGATAACACAGCCCCGTGCACCAACAAGGCTTACAACCGGTCTACACAAGCACACAACCAACATGTATTAGCTTTCAACTAATAATGTGGTCAAAACAACACTTGGGGACACAAAATTCCTAACTCCAACCAAACTCTACCCAACTCAAAAGGGTATAACCACCAAGATAACACTCCAAGGTCATAAAAATCCATTAAAACCTTAATTCCTTTCCAAACATCAATTAAAATTCATAACCTCAAGGACCCACTATAGGAATTCAACACCCAATCATCCCATTTGAACAATAGAAGTCCTAACAACATTCTAAACCGATTAAACATCCAATTTAACCCTCCTTAACATAACCCAAATCGCAAAACTCAAAATCAATCTCCACATTATCATCCTCAATCACAAACCTCCCATTTCTATAAACCCTAACTTCAAAAACTCAAAGTTCTTCAAATCCAAGAGAACTACACCGATTAAATACTTAGACTAACCCAAAGCAATCAATTAAACTCAAAACAATCGGTCAAAAACCTTAATTCCATAACAACCTAGAAAACTCTAGGGTTTCACCATAAATCCTCAAAAATTCCAAGAAAGAAAGTAGATTAGTGGTTAAAATCACTTACTTGAGGTAATGGATCCTTAGAAATGCCCCCTCCAAGTCAAAAATTTGAAACCCTAGCAGAGCCTCTCTCTCTTCCTTCAGATTTTCTAATTTTCGCACATCTGAGCCCTCTAGCGACTATATAGGTTCGACCCCTTTCGCCACGACGAACTAATCCCGAGAGGGATTACTCGCCTAAAAACCTAACTTTGTTGCGGTGAAAGCTTCATGAGAGGAAACTCTCACTTGCCCAGAAAACCTTCGCCGCGACATACCCCTAGCTTCGCCACGGCGAGACCTTCCCGAGAGGGAAACCTCGCTCACCTGAACAACTTCGCCACGGCGTCACTCTGATTTCACCGCAGCCAAACCTTCCCGAAAAGACACTCCCCCCTGGAACTCCTGGTTCGTCGCGACATACATACCCTGAGAGGGGTCTATTCACCTATTCCTCCAGCATACCTCAATTCCAACCCAAACACCAAGATCAACATTAAATCACTAATCTATCCTCAAAATCAACCAAAAAGAGGCTATTAAAACCTGATAAAACTCAGGATGTTACATTGACCGAATGCCCACATGGTTGGAAAGTCAAGGGAGTCAAAGGAAAAGTAAGAGGAAAGCTTGAGGTGCAAGGTAGTGAACTTACCCTTTATGTGCTTGACATGGTATGCTCATGTGTTGGTTTGTATTTGTTATTTGAATGATGTTGTGACATGATGATTGTTGCTAGAAATGTTGTTTTTAATATGTTCCCATGGCCATGCATTTTTATACCAAGCATAAAGCATGATGGCATGTCACTAGTTAACTTAAGTTTATGAAAAATTACATACTATATACTAGCATTCATCTTGTGCATGGATGTGGTAATGTTTGCTACCGAGATTCCCCTGAATCTCACCCCTTCATAACCAACTATTTAGGTCAATCAATGATGGGCACTAATGGCATGAGAAGCAAGGAGAAGAAGTGGAGAATTATTGATGCTAATGATTGATACTAATATTCAATGTATAATTCTCCTATGTTATAATTATGTTGTGAATGCCATGTATTTAATTATAAAGCTTATGGCATGTATAGGAATGTATGAGCATGAATGGGAAAAAGTAAGCCCATGTTAGGTATGCCAAAGAAATAAAAAGAATTAAAGTAAAGAGATGTTAAGGGATAAAACGTAGGTCATGGAGCAGTTAGTTTCAAGCTTTAGTTTGACCTATCATATGAATGAGTTAAGCTACGAAATTTGGTATACTTATAGTGCATATCCCAAGCTTTAAAATGAGTGGTGAATTACCTTATTTGGATATGTGTATGAAGCGATATGAATTTTCAAAGTTAAGGCGCAGAATCTGGAAAGTCCAGATTTTACCAAACGAATAGTAATCTTAATCTAATAAACTGTACATTTTCAGTGACGATAAGTTCAGTTGAATATTTTTCCCTTAAAGATCATTGAAAGAGCTTTTCGTAGAATTTTTGAACACCTCTATACGATTTTTCTAGAATTAGTTATGACTTTTCAAAGTTGGACCTGTAATCTGAAAATTGGACAGTGAACAGTAATTTTTCGAAAATTAACGTCTAAATTGAAAATTTTAAGTTTAAGACCATCCAAAGTGGTTTGGAATGGTTCTAAATGAATGCTAAGGTATTATATAAGTAAGGTGTGACAATATAGGTCTCCCAAATCCATAAATCTCCTTTAGAAACATTATTTTGTTTCATTTAGAGACAAACAAGAATAAGGAGATTCTTATCCAAGAGTGATCCCAACTTAGTTTTAATATCTATTTATGTGTATTATTGTGGTGGAATAATAGATATTGCACATTCTAAGATGAAAAATGTCTGGCTCTTGACCAAAAGCCAATTATAATTGGAGAATTCATAATACATTATAGGTTTGATGCATTTATGTGCAAAAATATATAAAATCAATCATCCCAACACTCAAATGGGAATTATGTTCTCATAAACTTTGATCTAGCTACTTTTAGAGGCTTTTACCAAGCATATAATCATCATTAACGTGAGGAACGATTACTAACAATCTCAACGAGAATCATATTGATTTCATAATCAAGAACTTATGGACTCAATGTAATTATCTGAATATATTTGCAAACTTCAGGTTACAAGTTGATCATAAACACCTATGACCATTTTATAGATGGATTTTTCACTTATAGAGTATTACTTTGGTCCATATGGTGTCTAAATGGGCCCATATATAAAGTTGATACATTATAAATCTGCACAGATTCGATTTTGAGCATAACTAGTGATATTCTCTTATTTAGTTCTTTTGAGAACAAATAACAAATAAAAATTCTTGAATCATATATCATTTTTAAAGAATCTTCTGGTTCTTTAATAAATGACAATGTACATTTTTCATGATATTTTGCATTATTGTGATTCGGGATGATTTGACCGGTCATGCCAAACTATAAATGCATAAATTTCTGGTTTATTGTAAAATTATTCTCAATTATTGGTAAACTTTTTATTACCATGTCATATTATTCATTTTTCACCTTAATATTTCACAAGGAATATGTTATCAATCATGAATTTTATCTTCAAGATAATAAATCATGATATAGCTCTTTTAGAGCCTTATTCTTCATCTTTTACTTAATGGTAGAAACTTGTACACTTTGGAGGGTCAAGTGCCATGGACTCTTTTAGAGCCTTTTTCAAAAGAAATATGAAATGCAAGGAATGATATTAATATTAATAATAACAAATTCCATCCAACATAATTCACACTTGTATTTCAACAATCGCCTCCTCAAGTGTGAGTCATATAAATATATTTTTCTTATTTCTATATTGCAAATAGAGTGAATAGCATATAGTAAGCTAATAACATATTTTTAACTTGGAAATCCAAATGCTTCTTAATTCAGACATAATAATGAATTTCAATCCAATTGCACTGCCACCTTAAGACCTTTTGATAAACAAATATTCTAATATATATGTTTGTAGGTCATAATTTTCATTATCAATTACTAGTTCTTTAGAAACTATATCAACCTTTTGTTATTAGTTCTTCTAAAACTATATCAATTTTTTGATTATATATAATTCTTCAGAAAATGCTATATATAGTTGTTTAGAAACTAACATATATTGTTTTTTCACTATGTAATATATCTTACTTTTTGTTATACTTTTTCAAAGTATGAAGTATATTTTTTTTTCAAAACATAAAATTTTCTGGATATTTCATTATTCAAAAACTTCACTTCATTGTATATGTTATGCAATGCTTCAAAATTTATTTATAAATTTATAAATCCAACAAAAATTTGAAAAGATCTATAAGGATTAAAATCAAACTATATAGTTACGAAGATTTAAATCATAAGCTTTCAGGGCTATTTATAAATCATTAGTTTTCAAGACTCTATATAGTAAATATATAAATTTTAAAGATCATTTGTGTCCCTTAATATTTGAACCATAAGCTTTCGGGGTTTTAAAAACATCATAAGTTATTATTTTCATGTCATTCAATAAGATGAGTATAATGGCTACTGGTCATTTAGTAATAGGAAATTATAATATTAATAAATATCAAATTGAATGTCAAGAATATATGAGAATAAGATAAGAATAAAACTTAAATTCTAAATTAATTAAATGTAACATGAAATAAAGAGAAAAGGTAAACTCTTTTACCAACACATCCTTTACTATATAGTCATTAGTTTTCTGGGCTATATTATTTATAATTCTAATTGTCAAAATTTTTTATTAAAAAAAAACCATACAATGATCCTTTTCATAATCAAAACTATATGACTTCAGGCCATTTAAAATAGAAAATAAAAATACATGGCATCTAGCTATTTAATTTCAAAATAAAAAAATTAAAGATATATGGTTTCTGACCATAAGATAAAAATTTGATGTTATATGACTTCTAGTCAATTAATAAAATAACAAAAAAATTAAATATTTATGACTTCTGGTAATAGGATAGAACATCAAAGTTATATGGATGCGAGCTATTTAAGAAGATATAGAAAAATTATATGTATATATGGCTTCTGACCATAAAATAGAAAATTCAACATGATATATATAAATAAAGATAAATTAAATATATATGGCTTCTAGCCATAAAATAAAAAATACAAATTATATGGCTTATAGCCTCTTAATGAGATAAAAAAAATTTAGATATATATGACTTGTGACCATAAGATAGAGAATCAAAGTTATATGGCAACTAGCCATTTAATATGATAAAGAAAAATTAAATATATATATAACTTCTAGTCATAAAATAGAAAATTCAAATTATATGGCTTCTAGCCATTTAATAAAATAACAATAATCAAATATATGTCTTCTAACCATAAGATGAAAGATTTATACTAAATACTTCTAGTTATTTAATAAGATAAAATATCAAGTATATATGGCTTCAAGCCATTTAAAAAAAATAGAGAATTAGCCATATATATATATATGGCTTCTAGCCATAAGATAAAAAATCAAAGTTGTATAGCTTCTAGCTATAATATAGAAAATCAAAATCATATGACTTTTAGCTATTTAATTTGAAAAGAATGGAAAATCAGAGTTATATGGCTTCTGGC
Source organism: Neltuma alba (assembly GCF_004799145.2). NCBI lineage: Eukaryota > Viridiplantae > Streptophyta > Magnoliopsida > Fabales > Fabaceae > Neltuma > Neltuma alba. The sequence continues at coordinate 29,282 of NW_021631932.1, forward strand.
CATTTAATTACAATGAGATGAAAACTTAAGAATTATATGGCTTCTGGCCATTTAACTTTAGATAGTAACTCTTTAAGAATACTGCTAGTATCTATTAGAGCTTCGGGTTCCATCGAAATAGTGACGTCAGGTCAATAAGAAATAGAGGGGGGAAAATCTGCTCATCATAATTAGTTCGGAAGGTATAATATCTATATCAAAGTTAAATTATAGCACTAAAAAGTAAAGCAAAATCTCCAATCATAGCCATGGAATCCGATATTTAAAACAATGATAGATAATCCTTTTAATTCCATATAATGGCTTAGATTATCCTAGATAAATTGAATAGCAATACAAATACTCTGAAACACCATATATGTAATGTTTGAGATATTTTTATTTGAACAAAGAAAAAGATACTCTAGAAAAATAATAGAGATGATGCTCTAAAATTATACTGGGGTAGAAAGATATATCATACTCACTTTGATTAGAGCTTTGTGTTGATAACGTGTTATAAATAAAGAAGAAATATAGAGAAGAATCATACAAAGGAAGAGAGAATCAACATGAGAGAGTATTTTTCATTCCATTTAAGTATGCTTAATACATTATACATGGCCTCTATTTATAGGCATAGCTTTGCACTTTTGATAGAATCTACAGATTACATAATAATATGAGATAATTGTGGGATATAGAGATAATGAGAGATATTGGAGATTATAAGAGATATAGGAAATAATGGGAGATATATAGGCATCCACAAAGATATTATTATATTCATAACAAGTCACATATATGTGTATTTATCGATAAGCTTATGGATCAACAGATGATCGAATAAGTGATTGATAAATAATAACAAAATGAATACAGTGACTTCAAAAGAAACTTTTCAAGAGAAGACTTTTAAATTCATCTATGTGTTTGAATCCTCACAAAGAGAATTATGTGTAAAAGGAAGGTTGAGAAAAGCTTAAAGATAAAAATATGAGAGATTTTGAAATCATCGTGAAAAGCTTATTATGAAATGAACTTGTACAATGATCGAACAAGTGATTGAAAACTGTTTGATCGATCATATTATCGATAAATCTAAGTATGAGGGAAATAATTTTGAACATCATTGATCGAACACTTTATCGATAAATGAATAATAGGAAAACAGATCGATAAAAGGTTTAAAACAAATTTTCTCAGATGAGTCATAGGATACTCGATGATCGAGTAAATGATCGATTAATGCTTAATTGATTAAGTGATTGATAAAATATCGTAGAAGAACATAGTTTAAACAGGTCAAGAAAAAGGCTTGATTAATCACATTATGTGAAAACAGAAGTTTTAGAAGATTGGATGATCGATTATTTAATTGATAATTCAATGATCGACTAGGTGATCCAAAAATGACTTAAAATAGTTTAGTGCAGTGATACGGGGATGATCGATTAAGTGATTGATAAAAGTGCTTGTCAACATACCTGAACAAAATATCGATAATCCATTAAGTAATTATGCAATGATAGAGCAGGTTATCAATAAATGTCTGATTGAAAAGGTGATCGATAAAAGGTGAATGAAACGTAATACAACTTAAGTAAAAGAGCTTTACCATTTATCTATCTTCTCGTCGATAACTCATTGATAGATAAGGTGATCGATAAAAGCTTACCAGAATTGTGTCCCTTTATCTGTCAGTTGCTCGATTATCAAATTAACGATCAATTGATCAATAATTTTTTGCATACTTGTACTAAACAGTGTTAACCTTGATCGATAAACTAATCGATCAACACATAAAATTAGATTTATCTAGCAAGTTATCGATTAACTTTACTATTAAGTTACCTTTATATACAGAAATATTTTATCTGTTATGTGATCGATTATCCCTTAATCGATCAACTTACTAAACCAAAAACTTCTTAAATTGTTATTATCAAAACCTTAAATCTAACAAATTCTCCTTGGAGAGAAGACTTGTAGTAAGTAGAGAAGGAGCCTACAAAATTAGAATTTCTAGTTAATTTCCAAGCTTGAAACTTTTTGCCTATCATAAAGCAGCATAAACATCAACAGACACTTGCAATTGCTCATATTTATTACTTTGTCGCGCCGAATACCTGAGATACCAAGGCCTTCCATGACAATTTTCTCAAATGAAGCTTTTGACAAACATTCATTGTCACACTTTACTTATATAATACCTTAGTATTCATTTAGAACCATTCCAAACCACTTTGGATGGTCTTAAGCTTAAAAATTTCAATTTGGACGTTAATTTTCGGAAAATTACTGTTCACTGTCCAGTTTTCAGATTACAGGTCCAACTTTGAAAAATCATAACTAATTCTAGAAAAGTTGTATGGAGGTGTTCTAAAATTCTAAGGAAAGCTCTTTCAATGCTCTTTAAGGGAAAAATATTCAACTGAACTCATCCTCACTGAAAAAATACAATTTATTGGATTAAAATTACTATTCATTTGGTAAAATCTGGACTTTTCAGATTCTACGCCTTAATTTCAAAAATTCATATCTCATTGTATACACATCCAAATGATGTGATTTACCACTCATTTTAAATCTTGGGATATGCATTATAAGTGTACCAAATTCCATAGCTTAACTCATTCATATGATAGGTCGAACTGAAGCTTGAAATTAACTGCTTCAGGACCTACGTTTTATCCCTTAATATCTCTTTACTTTAATTCTTTTTATTTCTTTGGCATACCTAACATGGGCTTACTTTTTCCCATTCATGCTCATATACTTTCATTCATACCATAAACATCCTAAGCGCATACATTGAATTGATGGCATTCATAACATAACTTACAACATAGGAGAATTATACATTGAATAATAATATCAATCATTAGCATTAATAATTCTCCACTTCTTCTCCTTGCTTCTCATGCCCTTAGTGCCCATCATTGATTTGACCTAAATGGTTGGTTAGGGAGGGGGTGAGATTCGAGGGAATCTCAGTAGCAAACATTACCACATACATGCACAAGATGGATGCTAGTGTATGGTATGTAGTTTTTCATAAATTTAAGTTAACTAGTGACATGCCATCATGCTTTATGCTTGGTATAAAAATGCATGGCCATGGGAACATATTAAAAACAGCATTTCCAGCAACAATCATCATGTCACAACATCATTCAAACAACAAATACAAAGCAACACATAAGCATACCATGTCTAGCACATAAAGGGTAAGTTCACTACCTTGCACCTCAAGCTTTCCTCTTACTTTTCATTTGACTCCCTTGACTTTCCAACCATGTGGGCATTCGGTCAACATCACTAAACATCCTCTTGGATGTTCCAAAGGTCCTAAACATAACCATAATGATGACATAATCCCTTAGGACCATTAGATTACATAAAGTTCAAGACTAGCTTTCTTGAACCTCAACCCCTTTCTCTTAGTCTTTGGGTTTTCTTTCTACTTTTTTAATATAAATCTTATCATTTTACATCCTTATGATCTATTTCCTATCAATTAGGACCACTTTAGATGGCTTTAGATTCAAGAATATCAAATCTGGAAATTTTGATTCGCGGGTACTGTTCACGCAGAATCTCCAGAATTTTTGCTCAACTTTGAAAATTCATAATTAAATCTATAAAAATCCAAATTGAGTGCTTCCAAGTCTCACTGAAATATTATTAAGTTAAATTTAAAGGAAAAATAGTTTCAGGAACCAATTCTATGTCGAACAGTACCAGAATTGTACGGAACTCGACACCCTTCCAAAAGCTTAACACTGTTTCCAGATTTCAAACCCTAACTTTGAAAAATCACCATAAATTGTACACATATCCAAATGAAGTGTTATACCCATGGATTTAAAGCTCACAGAGTGTACTTTAGGCATACCAAATTTCAGAACCATATATGAACAGTAACTAATTCGAAAAAGCCATCAAATCAGCACGTAATTCTTCCAATTTTCACATAGATCCACTTGGATCTACCATACTTTGAGGTGTTCTAGTAAGATCTAACAACCAAACTCCCTTCCCCACTCATCAACCATTTTGACCAGCCATCAAAAGGGAGAGAAGACAGATTTTTCAACCTTAAAAGAGAAGGAAAACAAGACAAGAACACATTTAGAACCAAGATCTCACCTTGAATCCTTGATTGATGACCAAAGTTGATAGCTTTTCCTTGGTTCTCCTTCAAAACCCTCTCTTTTCCCTCTTCCTCTCACTTGGATGAAATTCCATCAGCAATTAGGGGGAGAAGAAGCTCATTAATGTGTACAAAATATCCCACCAACCATCATTAATGTTATGCCAAGTGTCATTAGCCTACTTAATCTTAATCCTCTCTCTTAATTAACTTAAATCATAATGTAATTAAATTCCAAAGTCAAGATCCTCTCCATTGGTAGCTTGACACTTGGAAAGCTTTAATTACCATCCATTAAAGGCTTGACAAGTGGCGACTTGTGGCCTAAGTAAAGTGCAAGACTCTGATTAATACTTTATCGGTGCACTTTTACTTCGGGTTTAACTTCTTTTCTCTAATTACAGTGCTCTGGCCTCTGTAATTATTTTCTATCAGATCCATAAATTCTCTTTAATTCTAGAGAGCATCTATGAATTTTCTTAGCCCATAACACTTCCTTTAAGCCTTGCATAAAATTCATTTACTAAAATACCCTTTTATCGGCAAAATCGGCTCTTTAATTTCTTAAAGCCACTATACTGGCCTTTTGGTTGCGGGACTAATTTTATAAATTAGTACAACCTTTCAACCATTTAACCTCATTTTTGTATACACTTTTGAGGTCTCTTGCTATTTCAAATAATTATCTCAAACGGTATACTTTTTACCGGTCACAACCTCATAAATTCCATTTAAGCTGCCTCAGGGGTATTTTCATCTTTTCTCTTCATAGAAGAGTCTTAGAATATTATTTCCCATTTTCTGGGATTTTCTTTACACTCTTCCATTTTTGCCCTTGCTGGTCATAACTTTTTGAATTTACGGTTTTACCCCTGCTTAAGCCTAACCTCATAGAACTATCTCTTTGAGGTTTCTAACTTACCCATTGGCCTGTATCTAGCCTCTTTTCTCTTTTTGGGCCTTCGAGACTTTACTGGAGCCTCTAACCTTAATTATACTCGAGCCCCTGAAAACTTTTACTTTACAGTTTAGTCCCTGAAACTGCTTTAGCTTCCTTTCTCGTCTTTAGGACTTCTGCTCACAGGGGTCTGGTAACCTATTTAATTTAGGCTATTTCTGGAACTTCTAGGCCTAAAAGTCTGGATGTTACATTCATTACCCCTCTTCAAAATGCAACAATGGTCTAAAGGATCCTTTGACATTCTCAATTTTGTTATGTCAATAGTAGTAAAAAAACCAACAAAAGTGGGAAGTTTCGAAGTATCTAAGGATAGAACATGAATGCCTAAGATGATATACAAGGCATTTGTAGCCAACACACAGTTGCAAAATGGAAGCTGGCTTCTTTGAACCACCTAGAGACCATTAAATACCTAAACCCACAATAAGGTTACGAAGAAAAGGTTTAAACAAGGAAAAAGTTGACCGAATCTAGTTATGGACAATAGAAGCATGCTTGGTGGCAGTAACTTTAATATCATATCTTTCCACATTAATAATGTAAAGGCGACACTTTAAACCATGAGAACCAAGTTCACGTATGGTCACACATCACAGCCAAAATCCAGATGAAAGAGGGTTGAAACATAAGCAAGAAATGCTCTAAACCCAGTTCACAAGAAAAGAAAATTTGAATGGGCAAAGTATACAAGAGAAGGAAAAGAGATTGTCCTATGTAACATCCTAGTTTTCATTCCTTAGTGTTCACATAATTGGAGAATTTACTTAAAATAAGATCCATGAGAATAAAAGAAATTAAAAGTAAAGGAAATTGCTAAAATAAAAATAATAAAATGAAATTAAAAAAAAGGAGTAAATGGGAAAATTTGGGTTTTAAACTATAATTTTTCTCATTTTAATGTGGTATCTTTAAGTTCAGTTTACCCCCAAAAAATTTTTTTCCCCCAAGAGGTGCCGCCTTCCCTTGTCCTCTCCTCCCCTACCAGCGCCATGAATTTTGAAATTTCAGCATAGGTTTCAATTCTGTACATCATCTTGGTAAGCAAAGTGACTCCTTTTTATTAAATTCTCTTCATAAAAGTTATTCTACTCACCTTGCTCTATCTAATATTAGGGATTTTGTGCTGTTTAGATAAAAATTTTGGGTCTAAAATTTTGAGTAAGTGTTGGGTTTTAATAATGGATAACCATAGTATTGTAGAGTTATTTTAGTAGATCATTTTTATTAGTTTAGTTTTATTTATTAGTTGACCTAAGATTTTAAAGTAATTATTTTAATTAAGTAGCTATTTATTTGTGAGAGATATGATATTTGTACTATGGGACTTTTGATTAAATTATTTATTTAAGTGTATTTGAGTTACTATTGAATTTTTAATGGTTATTTTTTAGATTTCAACTTGAAATGAGATTTTTGAATTTTAAATATAATAATTTCATATTTAAGAATTTTGAGAAAATTCTATTATATAAATGATTTAGAGGATTTAAATGAGAAATTTGCATTTTTAGGATATTATAATTTAGTGCTAAAATTCTTGACTATGGGTTATGAGAGATTTGAGATTTGAGCATAAAAATAGAAACTTTAATATATGCATGCTTAATTAATTAATTGAATAGCTTGTATATTGATATACAAATATATTGACTATGTAGATTAATTATTGGATTGTAAGTTTGAGTACGTGGTTAACCTTATGGTAATCTTTTTCCTAGCTTGAGTGAGAGGTAACCACTTTGCACTTATTATGCATGCTTGTATGCTGTTTGTGTTTGATTTTAAATTGTACTTCATCTGGTCCTTATTATAAGCTTTAAATAACTAATTTGTGGATAATAAATAATTAGTTAAAATTAGTTAATAGCAATAAATAGGTTAGAAATATATTTTTGTTCTCAAATATACCCTTTAATAAATGAGAAAAAAGAAGGAAAAAAATGTGTGGGAAAATGTGATAAGGAAAATTATGGCAAAAGAGAGAGCATGAATAATTAAGAGTAAAATTGGAAAAAATGCATTAAATATTAAGATAAATACCAAATTGAAGCTTATAAAATGGATCACACCCTTCCTCCAACTCCAATTTAAAGCTTATAAATAGGAATAGAGGGAGTATGAGATCTTTAAATTACTATTGAATTATGATATGAGCTTGGCCCCATATTAATGAATCCATGAGATAGGTCATAAAAGATGTGAGCTGACATAAACCAGCTATATTCAATAGAAGAAAGGGTCCCTTAAAAGCTGAAGATTAGATTGATAAGCTCGAAACCATTTTTAATATTGTTCCTTGTACCACTTTTAAGCAGGTACGAGTAACCATTTTCTCATTAAAAGATCATGCCAAGATATGGTGGAAAAGTGCAGGTGGTCGGGATGACTCAAGTATCATTTTTGAGGATTTCAAGGAAAAATTCTTGGATCACTACTCCTAGAGAGAGAGGAGGTTGCTAGACATATGTGGTGTTCTTCTCTACTAATGTAGATAAGTAGATTAAAATTGATTAGATTAAGGTACTAAACAAATTTCTAGATGTATTTCTAGAAGAGGTGGTCAAGTTACTCCCAGAGAGGTCGGTTGAATTCTCCATTGACCTAGCGCTTGGCACAACTCCCATTTCAAAAGCACCCTATCGGATGTCTCTTTTAGGGTTAGCTGAGTTAAAGAAGTAGATAGAAGAATTATTAAAGAAAGTATTCATTTGACTAAGTGTTTCACTATAGAGTTCATTAATACTATTTGTGAGAAAGAAGGATGGTAGGTTGCGATTGTGTATTGATTATCGCCAGTTGAATAAAGTGACAATTAAGAATAAGTACCCTTTGCCACGGATAGATAACCTGTTGTACTTGTAGGGTCATCAGTCTTCTCTAAGATTGACTTAAGATTAGGGTACCATTAGTTAAGGGTTAGAGCATAGAACATTCAAAAGATTGCATTTCACACAAGATATGGTCACTATGAGTACTTGGTCATGCCTTGATTCACTATCTTTTCAAACCTAGCTCCCTTTCTACAAGCCATGGGAACAATTTTTCTTGCAAATCTTCTCGCACACAATTGGTATTATAAACTTACTATATAATCAGAGTATTCTATACATAGCCAACTTTAATACAAAAAATATAACACCTTAACTTGTAATAATATAAGAGACCAAATTACAGTAAATGGAACCATATTGCATGGCATTAAGATTAGAAAATCAAGTATTCAAAAATTTTCTTCTCGGGTTACTATTCATTTAGTAACGCTAAAATTTTAGAAAATTTTGAAAATTCACAACTAATTCTAGACAAGTCAAAATGACACGGTTCCTATTCTTTTTGGACCTCTTTCATTTGTCTATATAGGAAAAATACTTATTGGTCTGTTACTCTTTCTATTCAGGCTCCTTTTTGTTTCCAAAAAGTATTGTTTATTTGGTCAATTCTATTTTTTCAGATTTTACCACAACTTCAACTATGCATAACTTCCAACACACAACTCCAAATCTGGTGATCTACTACTCGATTTAAAGCTTGGAATGTGTACTTTAAATATACCAAAGCTCAAGGTTAGATTCACTCATTTACTTAGAAAAGTTATACCCACAAAATAAGGGCATTCCCAGCCTTTACCATCTCTCAACAAGCATAGTCTTGAGACATATGAACCATAATTATGCAAGTCATCTAGATTGCATTCATACTAACAAATATTCCTCAACTAACTTTAGTTCCCAAAAGGTAAAGTTTAAGTCTTATACATTCATCCATCACAATTTACAAGACTTACATATTAAAACTCAAAAACTCATAAGTGTATAACATTTCGTATAATTCTTCATTAGGCCTCCTCATTCTTTCCCTTGGTCATTGAAGATCCAGCCCCTATTTTGTATCATTTGAACATGATAGGACTGAGATTTCATGAAAATCTCAATAGCAAAGAACAATAACAATAATGTCAATAATGTAAGGCTATTACATAGCATACATTAATTATCATGCCATGAAAAGAGAGCACATGTTCATACCATAAAGAAAACTCATTCATGTATATTGTCGAGACATCAAATACAAAGAGCTTGGCACATACCAACATCATCAATTATTTAACCACGTCATGGCATAAAACACATAACAAACAACCACTGTAAGTTAACATTAAAGTTAGATGTTCTTGCTACTTTTTGCAAAGTCTTGACCCTTGCTTCTCTTCTTTTGGATTGGAAGTCCTTGCCAATGCTCAACCATTAATCACATAATAGGGGCATTCTAAGTATCAACTCAAACAACTTTAATCACTTAAACCCTTAACCCTTATCTTTGATTTTAGGGTTTTAGTGTCATCTTTTCTTAAGATAATTTTCACATGCTTTTCCTACACAATTTTGTATGTAAGATAATCCCCATCAAACATGCCTTGGCTGAGACATATATAGGGTTTAGGGTCCAAATTTTTATTTTCAATTTTAATGCTCCCAAATGCTTTTTCCTAATGTTACTTTTTACAATTTCACCTTCTAAACTCGTTGGAAGCATCAAATTAACATGAATCAAACTCTAAACCTTAGAAACCTGTTTGGCTAAAACATATGCCCTAGGAACCAATCATGAAATCTTTTATAAATTATGCAATAGCAGATGACCCTTTTTCTACCTCTTAATCCCTATACCATCATCAAATTATTCATGGCATACTTAATTCAAGCTTGGTTAGCACAATAACCTAGGGTTTCTATCTTTTAATCTCTATCAAAAGTTATCTAAACTCAACAATCCATATAGCAACGTAAACTATAGCTAAGTCCATGATCTTACCTTGCTTGGAAGCTTGAAGTTGCCTAGGTTCTCTTAATCTCCTTCTTCCTTTTTTTTTTCTCCTTCAAATTTTTGCCCTTTCCCTTGCTCTTCCTTTCTTGGCTGAAATCTTCATCTATTAGGAGGAGGAAGGGGTATTTATAAGGAGGGGTATTTATAATAACTTGCTTAAAATTTACCCTTAGGCTTAATTTAAGTTACCATGCCATGTGTCCCATGATCATGCCATGTATTCAAGTGTCTTGCCAAGTGTCCAATTACAATGTCATGTGTCCATCTTTTAATTTCTCCCATATTGTGCTCTTAATCAAATTGAAGATTAGTTTGGCATCCAAATATCTCTTATCCCTTTCTAATTTTACCCTTGACAAGTGTCATAATTCTAACACTTTCTTCCTCACAAAAATGGCACAAAAAATGGAGAGAAAATAAGAAAAATTCATTTAAAAACAAACCTAGGTTATTCATCGTCAATCTTGCAATATTGCATTGTATCGTGTACTTTTTAAGGTCTTGACTTCCCTGATAGCACTGATATGTGTTCTGATATCCTTATCTTGCTGTTACACTCCCTCTCTTATCATATATGACTTCAAATGATGACAATAACTAAGTAAAAATGTCCTTAGGATTTGTGTGTTTAAAAGAGAAACATCAATTTATTTTATTTCACTGTATCTTTGACCAAATACTTTTTGATGCTTCATGGTTATGTAAATTCACCCCTTTACTTCACTAGCTGTCTTTTATTATGGATAAATTCTCTATTTTTTTCTTAGACCAAAACTCAATATTTAGATATCTCTTTTAGAAATTTCTCGGATACCCTTTTTAGAAAAATTCAGCTTTAAATATTTTTAAGGCTAACTGTAACATCCTAAGTCTTATCGGGTTTTAATAGCCTCTTTCGGTTGATTTTGAGGATAGATTAGCAATTTAATCTTGATCTTGGTGTTTGGGTTGGATTTGAGGTATGTTGGAGGAATAGGTGAACGTACCCCTTTCAGGGTATGTTCGCCGTGGCGCACCGGGAGTTCCAGGTAGGCTTTGTGTTTCGGGCAGGTTTGGCCGCGGCGAAGTCTTAGGGATGCCGCGGCGAAGTTGTTCAGGTGAGCGAGGCTTCCCTTTCGGGAAGGTTTCGCCGCGACGAAGGTAGGGGTATGCCGCGGTGAATGTTCTCTGGGCGAGCGAGAGTTTCCTCTCGGGAAGCTTTCGTCGCGGCGAAGATTGGAGTTCGCCGCGGCAAAGTCGGGTTTTCAGGCGAGTAATCCCTCTCGGGATTAGTTCGCCGCGGCGAAGATATGGGTTCGCCGTGGCGAAAGGTCCCGAATCTATATAGTCGCGGGAGGGGTTCAGTGTGCGAAAATTAGAAAATCTGAAGGAGGAGAGAGGAGCTCTGCTAGGGTTTCGAATTTCTGGCTTGGAGGAGACATTTCTAAGGATCCATTACCTCAAGTAAGTGATTTTAACCTCTAATCTACTTTCTTTCTTGGAATTTCTGAGGATTTTTGGTGGAACCCTAGGATTTTCTAGGTTGTGATGGAGTTGAGGTTTTTGACCGATTGTTTTGAGTTTAATTGATTGCATTGGGTTAGTTTAAGTATTTAATCGGTGTAGTTTCCTTGGATTTAAAGAATCTTGAATTTTTAGAGTTAGGGTTTATGGAGATAGGTGATTTGGGATTGAGGATGATAATGTAGAGGTTGATTTTGAGTTTTGTGAATTGGGTTATGTTAAGGAGGGTTTAATTGGATGTTTAATCGGTTTAGATTGTTGTTAGAACCTCAATTGTTCAAAATAGATGTTTGAGTGTAGAACTCCTATAGTGGGTCCTTGAGGTTATGAATTTTAATTGATGTTTGGAAAGGAATTAAGGTTTTAATGGATTGGTATGACTTTGGAGTGTTGCTTTGATAGATATACCCTTTGAGTTGGGTAGAGTTTTGATGGGAGATAGGAATTTTGGGCCCCAAGTGTTGTTTTGGCCACATTATTAGTTTGAAAGCTAATATATGATGGTTGTGTGTTTGTGTGCTTGTGTAGACCGGTTGTGAGTCTTGGTGGTGCACGGGGCCACACCGTGGGTTTGTTGTTCCTTGCTCAGGCGAGAGGTAACCACTTTCCCATCCTTAGTACTTGCTTCTGTGGTATTGTGAGTAGATTTGTGTTTTGTGCTCCAAGTAATAATTGTGTTCAAACTATATGTTGTATATATAAAAAGGGAAAACCGTCTTGTGGGGTTTTGATTGATGATGAATGAAATCTTGAAATTGTGAAGGATATGCCACTGAATGAAGTTACTTATGAGATGTTCAATTACTATTTGATTATGATTTGAGCATGATGCATGATTTGGGAATTGGTGAGAGTTTTTGATAGTTACTACCACATGGTAAGGCCTCTATTAATGCATGATGGTTGGCTTAGTACATCCCCCATAGTGAGGGATAGGCCTTTTGGCTCCCTACGTCCCCCAGAGTGAGGGATAGGCCTTTTATGGCTCCTTACGTCCCCCATAGTGAGGGATAGGCCGGCTTCGGCTCCTGAAAATCCCCCAAAGTGAGGGATTTGGTTGATGGGATTGCATCATTGCACTTGCATGAATTGTTGTGGCTATCATTATATATTATTTGTGAACTGCCCCACTTGACACCTCACGAGCACCTATTTAGTAGTACCTAGTATTGGAAAGGTTGGTTATTGGGACTTTGTCTCACCCCATGGTTTACAATGTTTTCAGGTGAAGTTTCTAGGCGTGCGCCTTCGGGAAGAGACGCAGAGGCTTGAGCTTGGTTAGCTTTAGGCCTCTAGCCTATGTATATGTATGGGTAGTATATATATTGCCACATTTAGGATCTTTTGAGATATTTTGATTACCCGGCCTTATTGGAGAATATGTTATCTCCTCATTTTAGTTGGCCGGAGGCCATTTCTATTGTGTTATGAAACTTTGTTACATGGTTGAAAACTAATTGGATGGGCTGCTTTTGATGTATGTTATTATCCGGGCCGGAGGCGCGGAGGCCCAGTGTTTATGAATGAATGATTTCAGTTGCATGCAATGGATTACGGGTTGACCCGAGTTTGAAAGTCAATTTCTAAAAGTATGAAATTTTCCTTCTACTATGGTAGCTCATTTTAACAGCTTTCTTTTTCTACCATAGTAGTGGTTTTATGACGAGTTATAATGTTTTTAGGGTTAAGGGTCTTACACTAACCTCTTTACTTCCAAGGGTCAGAACAATTTTAGAATCTTCTATAATCTCTAAACTAATTTCTTCCATTTATGTTTGATTATTTGAGGCCTCCATATAATTAAAATGATTGACGTTGACTAATTTTTTCCTAGTTAGTCAAAATTCCCATAATTAAATAAAGTTCTCTTATAATTTATTTTTATCATATTTTTACCTTTTGGCCTCAAATATTGTTCTAGTCCTATTTTCTCTAATTTTTTAATGAATTTATTAGAATTCTTAGGAATTTTGGGCACACTTTCCAAAAATGCCCTTCCTAGATTGAAACTTTTCAAATTTGCAATTTGGTCCCTGTAAGGATTTTACTTCAAAAGTTGTCTCATCTACATCTCCTCTATCTTATCTGGCTTTCACTCAATTCTAAATTTCTCCTTTTAGTAACATAAAATGCAGGGTGTGATAGCTTGCGATTGTGTATTGACCACCGCCAGTTAAATAAAGTGACAATTGAGAATAAGTACCCTTTGCCACTGGTAGATAACCTCTTGGATCAGCTTGTAGGGTCATCCTTCTTCTATGAGATTAACTTAAGATCAGGGTACCATTATTTAAGGGTTAGAGTATAGGACATTCCAAAGACTACATTTCATATACGCTATTGTCATTATGAGTACTTGGTCACACCTTTTGGGTTAATAAATGCCCCTACCGTCTCCATAGACTTTATGAAGCGAATTTTTAAGCCTTATCTGGATCAGTTCATTGTGGTTTTCATTAACAGCATCCACATCTACTCTATGAGTGAGGAAGATCATCAAGACATCTTTGTGTTGCATTATAAATACTGAAGAGTCATAAGTTGTATGCGAAGCTCTCTAAGTGTAAATTCTAGCTCAAGGAAGTAAAATTATTAGGTCACATGGTATATTGAGAGAGGATTGTTGTTGATCCTAGGAAAGTAGATGTTGTATTAAAGTGGGAATCCCTGATGTTTGTAACGGAGGTGAGGAGTTTTATCGGTTTAGTTGGTTACTATGGAAGATTTATTAAAGGATCTTCTCAAATTGCTATGCCATTGACTAAGTTAAGTAAGAAGGACTAACCACTCATTTGGAGTGATAAGTGTGAGGCAACTTTCCGAGAGTTGAATACAAGATTAACTACTTCTCTAGTACTTACTATTCTAGACCCTAGTCATTCCTACATGTTGTATAGGGATGCTTCACTTAGGGTATGGGTTGTATCCTGATAAGGGAGGCAAAGTAGTGGCTTATGCATCAAGGCAATCGAGGCCTTATGAGGAGAATAACCCCACCCATGACTTGGAATTAGCCATGGTTGTTTTTGTATTGAAAATATAGAGGTACTATTTGTATAGGTCTTAATTTAAGGCTTTCAGTGACCATAAGAGTTTGAAATACTTAGCAAACCAGAAGGGACTAAATAATAGACATTACAGATGGATGGAGTTCCTTAAAGATTATGATTTTAAACTCAAGTATCCCCTAGGTAAAGCTAATATGGTTGCTAATACATTGAGTAGGAAGACAACGCATATGTTCTATATGAGGTTAGAGTAGCACTACTGTTTGGAGGGTTTGAGAGATCCCCAGGGGATGCCTCAGACATTAGGTAGTCTATAGCTAATTTTCAATGATTATGAATTCTTCAAGGATTTGAAGGTAGCAAAAATGGAAGATGATCAATTGTTGAGTATTCGTGAGGCATTGGAATTCAAGGATGTGCCAGACTATGACATTGGAGCAGAAGAGATCTTAAGATACAAAAAGAGAATTTGCATCCTTAATGATAATGAGATTAAGAAGACTATTTTGGAAAAGGCTCATCGTAGTAAGCATTTGATGCATCCAGGGATAACAAAGATGTATAATAATATGAAGAGAAGCTATTGGGTGCCAAAGATAAAGAGAGACGTGACAGAATTTGTGATGAAATGTTTGACTTGTCAAAAAGTTAAGATAGAGCATTAAAAGCCTTTAGGACTACTCTAAAATTTAGATATTCCTCAATAGAAGTGGAATATTATTTCCATGGATTTCATCACTGGTTTTGCAAAGACCCCAAATGGATATGACGCCATTTAGGTGATCATTGACAAATTGACCAAATCAGCACATTACGTACCTATTAGAGTCATATACCCTTTGGAGCAATTGACATAATTGTACACTGATAAGATATTTTGACTTCACAAAGTACTAGAGTCCATTATATCTAACTGAGATCCGAGGTTTACATTGAACTTTTGGAGGTCATTATAGAGATTCATGATGTCACATCTTATATTTTAAGTTATTAAAGAAGAAAAATTTAGAACTGACTAAGGGCCAAACAGGATAGAGGAGATGTAGATGAGACAACTTTGAAGTGGAACCCTAGCAAGGACCAAACTACAAACTTAAAAAGTTTTGGCCTGGGAGGACAGTTTTGGAATGTACGCCAAAATTCCTAAAAATTCCCATAAATTCATAGAAAATAGAGAAAAAGGTTTAGAGTAGTATTTGAGGCTCAAAAAGTAAAAATATGATGAAAATAGTTTATAAGAGAATTTTATTTAATTATAAAATTTTTGGCTAATTAGGAAAAAATTAGTCAAAATCAATTATTTTAATTACTTGGAAGCCTCAAATAATCAAACAAAAATGGGAGAAAATAGTTTGGAGATTATAGAAGATTGTAAAATTATTCCCAACCCTTGGAGGTGAAGAGGTTGACTTTAAAAAAAATTTTAAACTAAATTTTTCTATTTGGAGGGTATCTGGGAAATCTTTAAAAAGAGATATCTACATGTTAAATCTTGATATGAGAAAAGTTAAAGAGTTTTTCAATAATAAAAGAGGTTTAATAAGGTAGTAGGGTGAATTTACAGAATTAGAAAATATCAGAAAGCATTTAGTCAAAGTTGCAGGGGAATAAAATAAATTGATGTTTTCCTTTTAGACACACAAACCCTAAGGACACTTTTATCTAGTTATTGTCATCATTTGAAGTCATATGATAAGAGAGGAGTGTAACAATAGGATAAGGATATCATAACACATGTCAATGTTATCAGGAAAGTCAGAACCTCGAAAAGTACTCGATACGGTGCAATATTGCAAAATTAATGGAGAAATAACCTAGGGTTTATTTTTGAAAAACTTTTCCTACTTTCTTTTCACATTGGAACCATTTTTCATGTGAGGATAGAATTGAAGTTGTAGAAATTGTTAAAAGGCAAAATTGGAAGGGAATTACCTTTTATATAAGACCATATGGAGCATGAAAATGGAGACACATGGCAATGTTTGAGGGAAAAATAAAGTCTTTAAATTTACATGGAGGCTTGGAAAAGATGACACATGGCCATTGTGTCACACCTCCTTTATTACTTTATTATATAACAATTGGAACCATTTAGAACCATTATATAAGCCTTGAGCATGAGAAAATTTCAAAATTTGAACTTAGGTCCCAAGTTACTATTCACTATTCATTAAAATGCTTGCCAACTTTGATAATTTATAACTAATTGTAGAAAAATTGAAACAGGATGATTCCAAATTCTATAGAAAGCTCTTAACATGCCCTTTAGAAAAAATACTCATTGGTATCCAGATCTCATGCGTCAATCTCAGATTTCGTTCAAAGTGGTACTGTTCATTTGGTCATTTTTCAATTTTTCAGGATTTATGCCCAACTTTGGAAGAGCATAACTTTCTATACAAAACTCCAAATTTAGTGAATTATCACTTTTTCTAAAGCTAAAAATGAGATCTATAAGCATGTCAAATTTTAGATCTAGATTCATCTAATTGCTCAAAATCACATTGGTCATTCTTTGCTCCCAAAAAGTCAACTTTTACCCCTTTTTCATACCATTCTTGCCTTTTCTTTTCCATTTCCTTTCATCTAGCTTTTCTAATTATATGACACATACTTAACCAGGATTCCTTGAGCAATTGTTCAAATATAAGGTATTCATGCCATTGATACGTATTTCAATACAATCCATACATATACACAATATTACATAACAATGTCATACACATACAAAGATAGTAAGTAGCTTCCATATACTTCCGTAGCATAATTCCTTCCATCGATATACCATCTCCCTGTTCCTAAACATATCCTTTAGGGTTCCTATTGATTATTTATACATTGAGGGGGAATGAGATTTCATTGAAATGTCAGTAGCAATGAATTACAATCATCATGTAAATCAAGCAAAATATAATGGGACATGTTATAAAACTTCAATACATCCTCAAGTCACATAAAATCATATTTTGCATCATACCAAAAGAGGAACATCAACACTTTCACATTGACATATTTCTATGTATTTGGCCAAATCATAATCACATGTCATCAAATCAACAATTACCAAAACATAAGTTTCTCAACTCAAGCAATCAACATAATCACATTAAACAAGCAAGATAAACAATCAAATTATAATTCAATGCTATCTCTTAATCCCTGATGCAATTCAGCCTCCTTAAGGGAAATATGTTCTCCTTGAATTTCCTCCATAAAACCTATCAATTCAAGTGTAATTCCAAGTCACATTAACAATCATTCAACTTAAATACAACACTTGACCTTAAACTTTCTTAATTCCCCCCTTTTCTTTGATTTTTAACATAATTAATCCTCCTTTGATTCTAATAATTTCTTAGTCCATTCCTATGTAATTTTTCATATAGAATCCAAATATTAATTCAGATTTATCAAAATCACACTCCTTCCTTTTCATTTTAGCTTGGCCGAATAGGGGGTATTATGTTCCAAAAATTCTATTTTTGATTCCAATGATTTTAAACACTTTTCCTCAGGGTTTTCCTACACAAAAATATCTTTTGAACTCATTGGAATCATCAAAACACATCAAAACAAGCTCCTACCCCAAGAACAAGTCATGGCCGAATTACCCCCTTAAGAAACCTATCTTGACTTTCTTCTAAAAATCAACCCAAACAACAATTAAACATGAAGATTCTAACTCATTTTCAAAGCCCCTATCCTTCCCTAAAACATAAGATGTAATTTCAACCACAATAATGCTTAAACATATATTAGTGAATCCTTGACTAAAGCATGATGATTTCTTGTCCAAAAGCACTTATTAAAATCAGTCTCTAGCTCAAGAAATGAAATGGACAGCACCTCCCCTTGTTTTACCAATTTCCACCTATTTTTTAGTATTTTGAGGGGATATTTATAGACAAATAAATCTACCCTCCCCTATCCATTTTAGGTGTGATTTTCTACCACTTGGGAGGCCATTTGGCTGCCATCCACCCCTGTAATTTTTAGGTCATGCCAAGTGTCCAATCTCCAAAATATTCCTACTGATATTTTGTGTGAAAATTGGGTTTTATCTCTATTTAATTGAAGCATCTAGAAACATCAGGAAATTAGGCCTTCTTTGGGCCTAATGTGGGGCCTACTTATGGTTTAGGATGGTTTAAAAAGATGGCCCACAAACCAAATCACAATCCCAAACCATTTCAAAATTTTATCAGTTACTATTCATTAGTAACATTCCATAATTTTTCTAGGCTTCCAAAAATTTATTTCTCTCCATGAAAAATCCCTTTTTAATATATTGACATGATTTGAAAATTTTTAGAATTTTTCTCTACTTCTAAATATTTATTTTGAATTCTCTCCTATTAGGCCTCTATCTATGTAATTGCGGGAGAACAAATTCCCTAAAATTAAGAAATTTTTTTTATAAATTCCCACAAATATTTAGATAATTAATCCATAGTTTTTAGGAATTATTGAGGCTCCTAGCTATTTAAAATAATTATTTTTCTTCAATTTTCCACTATTTTCCCAAAAAACCTTCGTGTTCAGGAAACTCCATAATAATTCATTTTCACACCAATTTCACCTCTAGAGCCTGCATTGAGGTTCCAAAACCTCTAATTCATTGATTTTCTATTTTTAGGGAATTTTATAGAATTTTTCTCAAAATTTTTCATTTTGCCCTTCCTAGACCGATAAATTTGAAAATGTTGGTTCGAGTCTCACACCATGCCTAGTCCTCTTAGCCAATCTTCTTTCCCTATTGGTCCTTAACCAAAATTTTCATCCCTTCCATCAATGCTAATTTTGATGGTATATGACATATTGTAATTTTATGCAAGATTGATGTTAAAGTATGAAGGGTTAACTTGAGGGGCTTTATAAATATTCCTTCCCCCAGTGCATAAATATTTTGGCCAACATAACGAGAGAAGGGTATGCTTTAGGAAAGAAAACAGAGAGAAAGAAAAAGAAAAGGAAGAGCAAGAGAGCTCAAGAAGATTCAAGCTCCCACATAAGGTAAGGCCATGGACTTTAATAGAGTTTATATAGCCATATAGATTGTTGAAGTTGAATATGGTTTTGATGGTAATTAGGAGCTAGAAACCCTAAGTTCTTATACTTTCCAAACTTGAATTAAGCATACCATGGTTGATTTGATGATGGTATAGGGATTAAGAGCTAGGAAAAGGCATGAATCTTGTGTTATTGCATGATTTATGAAGATTCCATGATTGGGCACTTTGAGTACTAGGGTTTAGAGTTTGATTCATATTAATTTGATGCTTTTAATTAGTTTAGAAAGTGAAATTACGTAGGGTTATGTTGAGAAAAGATGTTTAGAAGCATTAAAATTGAAAATGAAAATTATGCACTCTAAGACCCTATGTTTCAGCCAAGCCAAGATGGATAGGAAGGAGTTGGTTTATGATGGTCCCAAGCTCAAATATGGATTCTACATGTAAGATTATGTAGGAAAAGCATGTGGGAATAATGTTAAGAAAGATGACACTAAAACCCTAAAAGTCAAAGATAAGGGTTAAAGGTTTGAGTTGAGTTATTGAAGTTGTTTTGAATTGATACTTTGCATGCCCCGATTATGTGATCTAATAGGAGTTGAGCATTGGCAAGAGAGACTTCAAACTCAAGGGAAGAGAGGCAAGAATCAAAAGTTGGAACAAGGTAGAAAAAACATCTAACTTTAATGTTAACTTTGTATTGGTTGTTTGTTATATCTTCTATGCCATGATGTGGTTGAGCTATTGATGATGATGATATGTGCTAACCTCTTTGCATTTAATGCCTTGGCAATATCCATAAATGATTTTTCTTTATGGTGTGAACATGTACTCTCTTTCCATAGCACAATAGTTAATGTTTGTTATATGATAACCTTGCATTGTTGGCATAATTGTTATTGTGCTTTGCTTTTGAGATTTTCATGAAATCTCATTCTTATCATGTTTCAAAATGATACCAAATAGTGGCTAGACCTCCCATGAGTAAGGGAAAGGATGTGGAGATTCAATGAAGAATTCAATGAAGTGCTATGTTTTCATGAACTTTGATCTAAATAATGTAAATTTGTTGTTTGGTGATGGATGAATGTATAAGACCATGACTTTGTCTCTAGAAGAATATGGCTAATGTATAACTAAATCTTAGTATGAGTGATGTTTAGCTCATTTTGCGTGGCTATGGTTTATATTTTCCAAAATTATGCTGACAAGATATAATAAAAGCTTAAAAAGTTATGATTCTATGGTTGTGAATTTTCTAGGCAAGTGAATGAATATGACTGTGATATTTTGGTATGCTTAAATTACACATTCTAAGCTTTAAATAGAGTGGTAGATCACTTAACTTGGAGTTGTGTGCTGAAAGTTATGAATTTTTGAAGTTATGGTAAGAAAGGTGAAAATAGAAATTGAACAAATGAACAATACATTTTGGAGATAAAATAAAGCTTGCATGGAAAAGTAATTAGACCAATGGTATTTTTCTTATGTAAGCAAATAAAAGAGATTCAAAGAGGAACTAGAACCATATTATTTTGATTTTGCTAGAATTAGTAATGAATTATCAAAGTTGGCCAAAATTCTTATGTTGCCAAATAAATAGTAATCCAAGAAGAAATTTTTTGAAAACTTGACTATCTAATCTTAATGCCATGTAATGTGGTTCTATTTGCTATAATTTGGTCTCTTATTTGGTTAAGTACTGAGGTGTTACACATGAACACTAAGTTAAATTACAGTACTACCTCCTATCCTATGATAGATGGGTAGACTGGGAGGATGATTCAAACTCTTGAAGACATATTGAGAGCTTATGCTATTTGAGTTGAAAGGTAGTTGGGATAGACACTTATCATTAGCAGAATATGCCTATAAGAAAAGCTACAACACTAGCATCTAGATGGCTCTTTATGAAGCCTTATATGGGAGGAAGTGTCGATCTTCACTTTGTTAGATAAAATTGAGTGATAGAACCATAATTAGCCCTAATCTAGTGGTCATCACTACCAAAAAGATTGAGCTGATTAAACAAAAGTTATTAATTGCTCAGAGCCATCAGAAAAGTTATATAGCTCGTAGTAGGAGGCCTTTAGAATTTGATGTGGGTGATCACTTGTTTTTGAAAGTTTCTCCATTTATGAGTATTAGCAGATCCATCAAAGCCAAGAAGTTAACACCTAGGTTTATAGGCCTATATGAGATCCTGGAGAGAATTGAGCCTATTGCTTACCGTATTGCTCTGCCACCATACATATCTAATGTTCATGACATGTTCCACATGGCACAATTAAAGAAGTATCATCTGGATCTATCTCATGTAATCGAGCTCGAAGAAGTTGAGTTATGTGAGAACTTGATTTAAAAGGCAGAACCGAAGCAAATTTTGGATGTGGAGAACAAATAACTATGGAACAAGACCATCTGGCTTGTAAAGGTCTTTTGGAAAGGAATGAGTCCTGGTGATGCTACTTGGGAAATTGAATAGCAAATGTGGTGCGAGTACCCACACTTGTTTCCTTGGTATGTGTTTTTTCTTGTTTGGTGTATGTCTTCATTTGAATTTCAAGGACAAAATTCCTTTTTGGTGGGAAAAGTTGTAATATCCTAGTTTCTAGGGCAAAGGATCAAATTTACCTCTTATAATATTCAAAAGGAGCATTAGGCACCATAATAAAATATTGGGGGCAAAAATACCTATCAACATTTTAAAGCAGGGCAAAAATGCCAATTCTATTAAGTGCTACTAACAGTCATTACTTTTTACTTTGTGGGTCTCATTAAACATAAACATGTCAACACATACCCTCCATTCCTCTTTTCTTTTCTTTTCTCCTCCCCCCTTCTGTCTTTTTGTCCTCTCCCCAAAAATTACAGGGTCGTATCAATCGCTAGAATTGAAAGCCATAAATGTCAGTACTGTCACTGCTACCTTCCGTCGCATTCAACAGAAAATGTCCTTTTTGGGTTTGCTTTATGTTGCGATGGAAAAAAGAAGAGAATGGAAGGGGTCAATGGTGAGGGAGGCA
The DNA here is from genome assembly GCF_004799145.2 of Neltuma alba. Classification (NCBI taxonomy): domain Eukaryota; kingdom Viridiplantae; phylum Streptophyta; class Magnoliopsida; order Fabales; family Fabaceae; genus Neltuma; species Neltuma alba. The sequence continues at coordinate 51,751 of NW_021631932.1, forward strand.
TCGATGGGATGATGGTGGAAACCAGGAAGTGGTTGTTCATGAGAAGAAGATGGCTGTTGATGGTTGTCTTGGCTGTCGTTGAATTTTACCACCATTTGTGGTGACGAGAGGTGGTCTCCCCCGTTGCCATAGTTATCACCGATAGAGAGGACGTTTGTAGCCATGGTTTTTGGTCTGTTGATTATTTCCTTGCACGTGATCCTCTATTTTTAGTTTTTGGCCATGGATGTTCTTCTACCAATAGAAATACATAGTCACATTACACTTAATCATCTACATATCACCACCACGTCACCTCATTTGGTCAATATTTTCAAACTAACAGTCAACACTTGTCAATTTAACAGAAGTATGGTCAATTTAACAGAAGTAGCATTTTTTGCCTCATTTTGATTCAACATAGGTAATTTCGCTCCCAACATTTTATTATGGTGCCTGTTGCTTTTTTTGAATATTACAGTAGGTAAATTTGCTCCTTTACCCTGACTTTTATTCCTAGTATTTACATAATCTTAGGAAGGAATTAATATTTGATAAATGATATTTATTTTCTAATTAATTAAGTAAGAGAATTCACTTGAAATAAGACTCATGAGAATAAAATACATTAAAAATAAAGGAAATTATTAAATAAAACATTAAAATGAAATTAAAAAAGAAAGAAAGAAAATAGAAGTAAATTTGAAGAAAAAGGGTTTTTAAAAATGTAATTTTTCCCATTTTAATATGGGGTCCTTAAGTTTAATTTACACCATTTTTTAAAAAGGGACACGTAGTCATTCTTCTTTTGCTTCTCTTGTGTGAGTATTATGGGTTTTAAATTTTAGTGTAAGGTTTTAACTTTGTAGGTCATTGTCATGCCCGAATCTTGGTCATCTTGTAAAAGGGAAAGAAAGAGGAGTTGCCACCAAAATTTTAAAAGGTTAATTTTAGAAACCCAAAAATATGTGGTCTATAAAAACTGGATAGGGTTCAAGAGTTAATTGTATGTGGGAAAGGTGTTAGGTACCCAACAACACTCATTCAAGAGAATGTTACCCTAAGTCAACTACTCAAAATTAATATGGCCTTTTTATTATATTTTAATTACCCTAAAAAATTAAAGATAGAAATGAAGAAAAAAATTTTATTTACAAAAATAAAAATAAATTATTTATAAAGTTGGACTTGACCTAGGATGAGAACCTAGGACCTACGTACCCTTTAGAGGGATCAAACTCACGTAGTTCGGGGGTAAAAATGCGTGTCATTTGGTTGGTATTTTTTAGAAAATATTTATTCAATTAAAAAAATATTTTTTGTGGGTTTGTATTTTTTAATATATGAAAGCAAAATTTTTATTTTTATTTAGAAAATATTTTTTGAAAGAAATTTTGGATTATCCTCTCTGCGGAGGTTTCCATAACCTCATACCGGAGAATAATCATTCGAGCTGACGAAGGTTCTAAAAACATCACATGGCTCTAAAAAAAACATTTTGAGATCACATGTATATATTTTAAAAAGATTTTCTATTCTATTATTTATTTATAAACAAGGTGCCAAATTATTTTGTTTCGTTTTATTTCAAAAGAAAAATTTGCACAACCACATTGGTATTCCTGAGAGACTCTATAGTCTCACACGGTTTACCAATGAATCTAGATACCTGCGGAGGTTCTGAAAACCTCACACAGTATAAATATTAAAAAGAGAAGCACTTTCGAAAATAAAAAGAAATAAAAAGAAAGAACACTTAAAAATAAATCAACATAAAACTCAAGTTAAACATGATGGATAGGAATGGAAATTCATACTTGATGCTCCACTTATCAATTGGCTAAAAAAAGCAATACATTATATAATAAGTGAATAAATAAAAACTATATACACATATTGGTAAAAAGACATGAACCAAAAATAGAATAAATGAAATAAAATGAAAATAAAAAAGAAGAAAGTAGATATCAAAGTGAGTACATACGGGAGATAAATAGATAAATGCATATTTTGACCAAATCAAAAAGAAAGGGGAGCAGTGATAATTAACTAAAATCATGCTAGATTCAACCCTCTAGCTATCACTACTCCAGCTTACAGATGTGATAACAATTACAAGAGCATAGGCTATCCTTGGGTAGAAGAAAGAAGTAGATGAACAAAGGATCTTTCTCTAGTTAGGCCTCCTCTTACTTTCCCCAACCCAACTCATTGCCATGAAATAAGATGATAGAAAAGCTCTCTACCTTACCTTCTTTTTCACCACGAAATTCTAAGTACCTTCCTCTAACCCTTACTCTCTTATTTATAGGCTCCACCTAGGGTTTTCCAATTTTTCTCTATTTTTTGTTTTTTATTTTTCTTAATTATGACTCAAAATGCAACTTCCTATTTAAGCACCAAATCATCATCAAATTGTATTTTTTTATTTCAATTTTAATTCTTTAAAAATTTCACAATTATGATCCTAAAAGATATTTCTAAATTGAGGAGTTAATCATCTTAAATGAGAAATCTTTATTTTATTTTCTAATTTTTCTTATTTCCCTCCTTAATGTGTCCACCTCACATTTCCTAAATTGGCTTTTAATTCTTATCTTTAATTTTATTGCCATTTATTGTTAGATAGATATTCTTATTTAGTTTTTCTTTTTTGATTTGCCACATGGTGGACTTCTCAAACTTAGCCTCCAAGAAAGAATCAAGGAGGATATTAATATTTTCTTTTTCTACTTTAATTTTGTTTACATTTAATATTTTTTGTGGGGCCCGGAAAAAATTGGGTGTTCACAATTGCCCTTTTTACTTGTTCGTAGGTGAGAGAAGTGAGTTTCTTGCCTGTAAAGCAAGTAAAGACAAGAACACGTATTTTGTTTGGCTAAACAGGCAACGCAAGCAGATGGAACCAAGTTATTATGGAGACTAAAGAAGGTCTGGACAAAACACACTGTTCATGCCCCTCTTTACTTGGTTCATAGGAGAGAAGACAAGGAAAACATGTCAGTAGAATTGAATGTTCACAAAATTTGGAGTGCCTATTTGTATAAGACTTTAGTAGATGCCTGTCATTACAGAGTTTTGGAAGGGGTGCCAGCCAGTAGTAGGGTTTGAAAGGTGCCAGCCATTACTAGGCTTTGAGAGTGCCAGCTGCTACTAGGCTTTAAGAGTGCCTGCTACTATAGGGCTTTGAAGAGATGCCAGCGGCTACTGGGCTTTGAGGGTGCTTGCCGTTATAGGGCTTTGGAGAGGTACCAGCCACTACTGGGCTTTAAGGGTGCCTGCCTCTACAAGGCTTTGGAGAGGTACCAACCGCTACTGGGCTTTGAGGGTGCTTGCCACTGCAAGGCTTTAGAGAGGTGCCAGTCACTATAGGGCTTTGAAGAGGTGCCAGCCGTTACTAGGCTTTGAAAGGTACCAGCCGGTACTAGGCTTTAAAAGGTGCCAGCCGGTACTGGGCTTTGAAGTAGTGCCAACCAGTACTGGGCTTTGAGAGTACTTGCCGCTACATGGCTTAAAGAGATGCTAGCCACTATTGGGCTTTGAAGAGGTGCCAGCCGTTACAAGGTTTTGAGAGGGCCTACCACTATAGGGCTTGAAGAGGTGCCAATCGCTATTGGGCTTTGAAGAGGTGTCAGCTGTTACTGGGCTTTGAGAGTGCCTGCTGCTACAGGACTTTGAGAGTGCCTGCCACTATAGGGCTTAAGGTGGTGCCAGCTGCTACTTGGCTTTAAAAAGGTGTCAGTCGTTACTAGGCTTTGAGAGTACCTACTGTTATAGGGCTTTGACAAGGTCCCAGCTGCTACTGGGCTTTAAGGATGTGCCAGCTATTACTAGGCATTGAGGATATGCTAGTTGTTACTAGGCTTTGAGAGTACTTGCCACTATAGGGCTTTGAAGAGGTGCTAGCCATTACTATGCTTTGAAAGGTACCAGCCAGTACTGGGCTTTAAAGTAGTGCCAACCAGTACTGGGCTTTGAGAGTACTTGCCGCTATATGGCTTAAAGAGATGCTAGCCACTATTGGGCTTTGAAGAGGTGCCAGCCGTTACTGGGCTTTGAAAGTACCTGTCGTTACAAGGCTTTGAAGAGGTGCCAGCTGCTATAAGGCTTTGAGGATGTGCCAACTGTTACTGGGCTTTGAGAGTGCCTGCTGCTACTGGGCTTTATGGCGGTGCCAGTTGCTACCAGGCTTTGTGGAGGTGCCAGCTATTACTGGGCTTTGAGAGTGCCTGCCACTACAAGGTGTTGAAGAGGTGCCAGCTATTACTAGGCTTTTAGAGTGCCTACCTCTATAGGGCTTGAGGAGGTGTCAGCCACTACTGGGCTTTGAAAGGTACTAACTGTTACTAGGCTTTGAGAGTGCTTTCTGTTACAGGGCTTTGAAGAGGTGCCAACCATTACCAGGCTTTGAGAGTACCTGTCTTTACAGGGCTTTGGAGAGGTTCTAGCCACTTGTTGGGCTTTTAAATAGGGTGTGACATTAGACATGTGATGTCCCTAGTGAAATGATGTATGATAGGATAAATATGTAGTAGATGAGAATGATGCTTATGATAAAATGACAATGACGATGATAGTGATATCCTAATGAGGATGATTATGATGATGTGATGCCCTAGATAACGTGTTATATGATATGAAGATGATGATGACAATGGTAGTAAGGATAATATGACAGTAATGGTATGATATGACATGCATGTAGTGCCCCAAATAGTATAGGGTATGATTGGGCAAAATCTTGCAGTATGTAATGATGGTATTGATGATGAATCCTAATGAGAATGATGATAACGATGATGATCATGAAATATTGAAGATGTCATAAATGATGATGATGATAATGATCATGATCATGAAATACTGAAGAAGATGTCATAAATGATGATGATGATAATGGTGATGATCATGAATTACTAAAGAAGATGTCATAAATGATGATGGAGTCCTAATATGGATGTTGTGAATAAGATGATGGTAGTAATTATGATGATAATGATGAAAACAGCAAAGACGACCCCAACTAGAGATGTCGCCCCTTTGTTGAACTTACTCCTAGCCAGAACCCCCTCACTCACTGGGTCAAATATAATGTCTCACATAGATCCTGTAATCTTAAGTCTTCGAGTTTGGGTCATTTTAACTTCCATTAGTTTGTCAAATCCTAAGAATTGAAGCTCCAATTGTGACCCTTAATTGTCTGAAATTACCTAAGTTATGTAGGAGTAATAAGTATCATGCATGTTAGATATGATTAGTTTTGATGATGTCAAATAATAGAGCAAAAAGTTTGCATAAATTGTTTACCTCATATTTTGACTAACTATCATACTTAATATCTTGTGTAGTTTCTTCAAGAAAAGAAAGGAGTTATTATGTTAAACTTTGAGTTATGGAGAATGATCAAGAGAAAGAAGAAGAAGAGAGATTGAGAAAAGAAGAACTTGCAAGACCAAATGGAAATATCAAGATTCAAGTTCATAGATTTGATGTTAAAAGTTGCTATGCTCAATCAGAAGTTTGAATGGCTCAATCGGAAGCTAAAATGCACAAACCAGAAGTTATATAGTCATATATTGAGTCACCCTTTGTATAAACATGGAAAATAAGCTTTAGAGGTGATTTACATCGGCATTTATTGATCAATTGATCGATCATCCACTTATCAATCAAGTTATCAATAAAACACATACTCTGTTATGCTCTGTTCTTCGTTCAGCACTGATGTAGGTTCGGTATTTCTCTAATATCTCTTAAACCACAAATTAGTTTGAGGTGAAACTTAATTCATATAAAACTAGACTCAGAACACGGTTCATGGACACCAAAATCAGCTTTAAAGAGTTTCATATGAGGGAGATATGTTGCTCGAAACATTGCAGTAAGGATTAACGCCTTGATTCCAACCTTTAGTCACTGTGATGAAGATAACTTTGTAACCACAATGAATTTTGGGCTGATTCTTGTTGCATTAGAAAGTAGACTCAAAGAGCTTTCTGAGGATAGGTCATTTGCAAAATTTGAAGTTGAATTGGAAGATTTATGATCACTCAAAGTTGACCTTCGTTTTTCTTAAATCAGAATTCGAATTTATTGAGACAAAGACTAGAAGTTCTACATTGATTGATTAAGTTCTCGAGCAACATGCTACGCAAACAAGTTATTGAGTAAAAGCACTAGAAGAAATGAAGAAATGAAAAGCCATTATCAGATGCTACTCGAAGCCAGTTATCAAGTAAACTGATGTTCGAGTTGATGATCAAGCAACTACATATTCGATCACTTTATCGAGTTCCTGGTACTATCTCTTCGATTCTTCTCTTTTATCTTCACATGCATTATTAAGGTTTTATCAATAACCTGTTGGATAAATGGTTTTCAGATAATGTTATGGATAAATGTATTTATCGATCACTTGATCGATAAACAAGGTTAACGTTATGGATAAATGGTTTATCGATGAGAAGACAGATAAATGGTAATGCACTCTACTCACTCTATGTTTTGCCTTAGTCACCATTTATCGATCACTTTATCGATCAGATATTTATCGATAACTTGATCGAACATTGTTTAATAATCCACTCAATTTGTTTCTGTTTAATGTTGTTATTTGGTTGTTTTATTGATCACTTGATCGATCCATGATTTATCGATCAAATGATCGATCATCACTATTTTACTGAGTTACTTGTTAAGCTTAATTTTTCAATCACCTGATCGATAATCTAATTATCGATAAATTGATGGATCACCCAATCTTTTGAAACTTTTGTTTTCACATAACATGATCGATTAAGGTTTTTTCTAGTATTTCTGAAATAAGTTTTCAATGATATTTTATCGATCACATGATCGATCATCGGTACATTGTCCTAAATCATGGTTCTTCGATCACCAGATCGATAATCACATTATCGATAATATGATCGATCACCACACTTCATGTTTGCCTTGTTTTCACATAACATGATCGATAAATCAATTCTTTGACTTTGCAGGATTAAATCTCTGTGTTCTACTTTATCGATCACTTGATCGATCATTCATTAATCAATCACCTATTCGATTAACCTATATAGTCTGTGTTTTTCACTGAACATATTTTCACTCATCATTTATCGATAAAGTTATCCATCATCTTTTTATTGATAAAGTGTTCGATCATTATTGCTTTAAAATCTGTTTTATAACACCTTGTTTATCGATAACTTGATCGATCAACAAGTGTTCGATCACTTGTTCGATCATTGTACAAGTTCATTTCATAACAGTATTTCACGATGATTTCAAAATCTTTTATCTTTTTATCTTTAAGCTTTTCTCAGCCTTTTTTTTACACATAACTCTCTATTAAAAGGATACGAAGGCAAACGTAACTTGAAAAAGATTATCCTTGCATAATCCATTTAAAGCTCATTGCATACATGCTTCATCATTTATCGATCATTTGTTTGATCATCATATGATCCATAATCTATTCGATAATTGCATATATCTGCTATATCTTTTCATCATGTAATTAATCGATAATATGATCGATCAAAGCTTTATCGATCAAGACATCGATCAAGTAAGTTCATCTTACTTTCTGAATATCTGATGATTAATTCCATGTTTTGCAACTTATTGTTTCTAAGATTATCAGATACTGATCACTTGATTTGAGGAAGATTATTTCAGGTAAAGAGCCACAACGAATTTATGATGTGAAGAATCGACTTTCGTCAGAAGCTTCCAATGGCTAGTTTTAACGGTCACATTCTTCAAGCCAAACGGGAAGAAAATGCTCAACAGTCAAGTACCCAATATCATCTATAAATAGAAGAGCATTCAAAACAAGAAAAAGATAAGAAGAGTTTGAGCTTACAACATCAAATGCTAAAATGCCGAATCAATATATTCTCATTTAGAGCTCCAAGAGAAAACTCCCTGTCTTTGTACTTCATAGACTAAAACATATGTATTCATAAGATAAAGAGGAGAGTTTCCTAAACGTGCTTAAGATTCATCTATCACTTCTTTGAGAGAAGAAATATTCAATCTTCATTATCATTATTAGATTGTATCCATACGGTGAGTAAGGGGAAGTATTTACCTCGGTGTGAGGTTGCTATTAAATAGACTGGTTAGTCTAAGAATTGTAAGTGGCGTCATAAGTGCCCGAATCAAACTTGTGGTTGTAGTAGTTCTCAAGTACCCGTGTTAAACTTGAGGGAGATAGTTGATTGAAAATCTCAGGGGGAGCCTGGGGACTGGACATAGGTCAGTGAGGACCGAACCAGGATAAATCACAGTTTGCATCTTCTCTTCCCTTACCTTTTTATATTTCTAGCTAAACCCTTTTACTACTGTGATTATGCTTATGTTGATTAATTGTTTTTATACTCAGAATTTCTCATGAATTTCATTACATTGCGAAAAGGTTTTTAATTTTAACTAACACCCAATTCACCCCCTCTCTTCGGTGTTCAGCCATTCTTACAATGCATATTAATGCAAGTACTTATCTTATGGATGCAATTTTTTTTAAAAAAAGCTATTGATAACTCATTTTGAAGCAATATGTGACATAATCACAATAGAGGCCTCTTTTAAAAAAAGGTTTCAAGTTTGCCACAATATGTGAAGTGACTTGCAATGCACATTAAGAAGGGTAGCAACATTATTGATGCAAAACCTAGTATCACTTGCTTAGGTGATATTCATTGTAACAAGTGTAATTTTTTCTTAGTTATGTGCAATTGCACAAGATGTCATTATCTTCAATGCTTGCATAGCCAATGAATAAAAGCTTGTTTTGACTTCATTTAATGATACCACTATCGTGACAAAGAAAAGGCCAAAAAAAAAAAAGGAAAAGAGCTCAATCTTCATATTGGTTTTTTTTTAAAGGCGATTAGAGAGAAAGAAATGCCCCATATGTAAAGTAGTAGGATTGGGAAGAGCTTACATCCTATTTTAGAAGTGGTAGATGCTTGGAATAGAAAAGTTCTTTAGATTGAACCACTCAACAAAGTAAATCTGATGAAAATGTCCAAGTCATGTATAGAGGATGAATATATCAATGCCTCGTTATCCAAATCATATCACCCTCCGTAAATTGACTAGCATCAAGGTAAAAGGTTTAACAAGAATGCAATGTCTAATGATTCTTCTCTCACCAGGTAAGTGTTTACACTCATCACTCAGTGTTTAAGAGTTAGTGTTTTCACTCTATATCCAAATTATCTAATTCTCTTTCCATAGGCTTGGCAATAATTTAAGTTCTCCATCATTCGAAGAGCTATATACTAACATAGATCACAAGAGCTTTTTATTTGGGTGTCATATCAGAATAGGGCGTAATGAAATAAAGGATGTTTGAGAACCAAAGTGAATACTCAGGATAACTAAGAGCAATAAGAAATAAATATGAAACAAGTAAATGTACACCCCAAAAGACCTTATACAAAAGGAGAACATAAGGAAGTTCTTCCTATATTTTCTTGGTATTTGCCCATCTTTCTTTTCCATCTTTCTCGGCAATTCTTTTTTCTCATTTTTCTCTCTTTCTTCAAATTTTGTTCTATTTTTCTTTTCTTTCTTCAACTTTTTTTTTCAACTTCAAAATGTTCATAAGAGAGGAATTTAACAAGACTAAACTAATAACATCAACAATTATTGGAGGGTACACCCACTTCCCCTGACTAACATTAAGTGCTCTTAGGAATTGAAAGTAGCCCAAAGTAAAAGATGAGAAAGATATTTTTTATGTGCTAAGGTATAAGAAATGAAAATCATGTAGGCACAAGTGGCTACAAAGAGTTAGAACATTAAGGAAGGATGGTTTTTTGGCGCTACTTTTCTTAAGGATGAAAAAGAAATGAATGCCTTGATCATCTCTATGTCAAGCAAATGAATGCATTACATGACCTCAAACAAGATAGATGCCAAGTTCTACATTAGGTAAGGGATAAGTGGTACACACATAAAAATGTCAATAGGCTCAAATCCTAACATGGTTTGTGTAATCATTATCACATTGCATCCAAGTTAAATAATTCATCCTTCAACTATCTTATCAAGGCGGGATCAAGTCATTGTCAAAACTAAGCATCATCATATTATTACCTCTAAACAAGCAACTTGTAGAAAACAAGTTTTGAATCCCTTAGTTATTTCCCTTGATCATGAATACTCCAAGATCATGAAAGGAGAGAGAAAATTTTACCTCGTGTTGGGAAGAAGGAAAATAAATGCTTAAAAGAGATATGCAAAGAAACTGGATGGATAATAATGCATGACATGGACACCACTAAACGAAGTCAATTTTAATGAAAAATGGTCTCTGCAAGTATTATCTACTGAAGATAAGACTCCTCATGCCTTCTTTCATTTTTTTTAAATTTCTTGTCTTATTATTTTTTTTTCAATTTTGTTTTTATATTCTTATTTTGTGTTTTGGATTTTAGTAGCCAATGAATTTCTCCTTTTAATGCTTCTTAAAGGGTCTCAATGATGAAAATTGACAACGTGCTTTTTTTTTGCCCTTAAGCTATTACATTTCTTAGTGAAAGATTGAAGACTTTATCTCCTCTAAATGCCTATTACATCATAGGGAAATAGAAGTCGCATTTAACCTTTGAGGGATCAAAATCCCTACATGGTCCAAGCTTGAAGCATGTAATCTTAACAAGTTGATGATGATATGTTAGTTCTTTTTTCTTTTTAGATTGTTATTTTGTGTATGAAATTAGGGATAAATCTCTGTAAGGAATTGAAAGACGACGCGCAGCGGAAACAACTCGAAGTTTTAAAACTTTCAATCCCTTTCCGGATCTACCGTTCGCGTTTAAGTCAGGTAGTAAGAAGCATTACCTTTAGGCGTTCGATTCCCTGGTGACTTGATGATTCGGCCGTTCAGGATGCTTCTGCTCGCCTCCTGTGTCGTTCGAAGTCGACAACTCCGGTCGGCTTCCTCTACCGGTATCCACACGAGTAGCCTTCAACCTCGAACGGCGTGCCAGCGCCTGTGTCCGTCTAGGGTTTTGGGAATCCGTCCTCTCTCCTCTCTTTGCCGTCTCTTAGGTGTTAGTTCTCTCTTAGTTAAACCCTAGCTCCTCATATCAAATATATAGGATGCTATATAGGTTTAATTAATAATATTTAATTTCGAAATTAACTCTAAATTAATTCTGAAATTAACACAATATCAAATATTGCCTAATCAGATAAGAGAACAATTAAATAAATATAGTTTAAATTAAATCCGTCTCACAGATTTAATTCACTTATTTATTTAAAGAGATGACGGAATTTATATATTTAATTTATCCTTATAAATTAATATCTCTTATATATATATATATGAATTTATATATATATATATATATATACACGTCCACCCTATTTATTCATTGAATCTGGACATATCTTAGATTCAATGAATCTGGACATCATAACTCGTGTCGGGCTATTTTGTGTGCGACCCTGTAGGCCCATATGAAGTTGGCAGTGGGCCATTAACTATAATGACCCACAAGTCGTAAGCGGTCTCTAGCAAGACATCACGACTACCCAAATCATATGAGGATCATTGAACGATGCAACCTTTCATACAACCATATCACGTCCCTTTTGTCTCACGACATTTTGGTCATGGATGAGGCATAGAGAACGTCATCCTCCTATCCATGACCGTTACTTTCTCGATCCCTGAGTAGTCTGAGTATAGAAACGGAACTACCTTTCCATTATAGTATGGCCATACATTTCTCAGACTCACTCATCGAGGGGCCCAGTAATGTCTCTCTACGAATGTGAGGGACAAATTCCATCTTGACCATTCACATTCCTCCGCATGAAAAACCACTAAACCTGAACACAGTCTTTATGATCACTCGGTCAAAAGTGACTTTTGACTAGGTCAAAGCTAAGCGTTTCTCATGTAGGAATCCATGATGATCTCAGGTCAAAGGGCATAGTGACGTGGTTTGTATATGAGAGAAGCTTATGACTTAACCCATGCAGCTCTCTCATAGCGGGTCGGTCCAACACCTTGTACTCTTACATGTGCCTATGACTTTAATTTATATCTCTATATATCTTTAAAGTCATACTGGTCTTATTTTCATCTTTGCTCCCACATAGATGATCGACCAGGGACATTTAGGATAAACCATGAGTTATCCAAGGATAGTTACCACAGAAAACATGCAAATAATATGATAACGTAATTGATAAATTCATAAATTAACAATGTTCAAAACATAATGATTGGCCCCTAGGGCACAATTTCCAACAATCTCTTAGCTGCGTGATTCATTTATGAAAGGCTTAGAATCCACACACGGCTAGTGCAAGAGGGATGTCATTTCAAAGACAAGCATTTGAGATTTGGTGATAATAAATGGTTAGATAGAATAATATTGAATCTCTTATTAAAAAACAAGTTAGTATTGAATCAATTAAGTTTATGTCTTGACTAGTTAGTGAGTCATCCAACATCATATTGGCATAGGGATTTGCAAGTACCCTCTAGCCTCCTCCGAGAGTATGTTATTCCACAAGGAGGTCTAAAGTTGATCATTAGATGAGAAAGACCTTGAATCCTATCACACCTAAGACCTTAGGATTAATTATTGCCACTTAATAGCCTATTAAAGCCCTTTAACTTCCTCCAAAAGTGTATTACTCTATAGGGAGGCTTAGAGTTGATCATCATGTAGGAAGGGCGTTAAGTCCTATCTGGCTTAAGATCTCATGGTTGATTATTATAGCTCATAGAAACCCTCTAATCTTCTCTAAGAATGCGTTACTCCACAGGGAGATTTAGAGTTGATCATTAGATAGAAACACTACTAGAAAAAAGACTTTTAACGTCGCAAAATAACGGCGGTTAAGTAGGGAAAAACAACGTGGAAAACCTTAGGATTAATTTTGCCACTTATAGCCTATTAAGCCCTTTAACTTCCTCCAAAAGGTATTACTCTATAGGGAGGCTTAGAGTTGATCATCATGTAGGAAGGGCGAGTCCTATCTGGCTTAAGATCTCATGGTTGATTATTATAGCTCATAGAAACCCTCTAATCTTCTCTAAGAATGCGTTACTCCACAGGGAGATTTAGAGTTGATCATTAGATAGAAACACTACTAGAAAAAAGACTTTTAACGTCGCAAAATAACGGCGGTTATTAAGTAGAAAAACAACGTGGGAAAACACAGGCGGTGGCATTTTTGTAAATAAGTTGAAGAGGCTTTTATTTTCCACAGCGGTTTTTTAAGAAAAATGTTGTGGAAAGTGTGTCCTTTACCCTTCTCTACGTCGTGGTTCTGTCATTTTCGTTCTCCTTTCATCAGTGCGCCGTGGTCCCCCTCTGTCCCCACACCAAAAAAACTGCCATTACCGGCTATTCCCGCCACTACCCCACCGTTTAAAAACTCCTTCATTGAGCTTGTGGTGCCTTGCCACCGTCCGCCGCCATTCGAACACCCTCATTTCGCATTTGAATCTTCTCTGCTCTGTGAGCATCCAATAAATAATCTGTTTGTTATTTGGTGTTTTTTTTCTTCGTTATGAATTTTGATTGATGTAAAGTGTTGTTTAATAATCTGTAGAACAATGGATCGTAGTGGAGGATGAAAGCTAAGAGAATTAGCAAGGAATATGAGGATGGGTTGAAAAGTTTCTTGAGTTTGTTCAGAGAAATGCCCTAGTAAAAGAGATGGACGTACTATTGTCCTTGTGTCAAATATTTAAACAATAGTCGACAGAGTATTTCTGAGATAAAAGAGGCATCTTATCTGTGATGGGATAAATTTGAGGTATGCAAATTGGATATGGCATGGAGAAATTAGAAAGACTACACTGTCTGCAAATGAGAAGGTTGTGAATGAAGACTTTGGTGATAGAATTTCATATGTTTCGTGATATAAGGTCTGAATCCTCTACACAGTTCTCTTCCACCTTTGAAACTTTGATGCAGAGACACCTTATACCCGGGGTGCAAAGATGATTACACAAGGTTGACAACCGTATAGAAACTGATGAATTTGAAGGCAAGAAATGGTTGGACCGATGCTAGTTTTATGGAATTGCTTGAATTGTTGAGTGATATTCTTCCCAAAGGGAATTCACTTCTGAAATGAATGTTGAGGCAAAAAAGATTGTGTGTCTGATAGGTTGGAATATGAGAAGATACATGCGTGTCTTAATGACTGCATATTATTCAGAAATGATTATGAAGGGTTGAATAAGTGCCTTAAATGTGGGACTTCAAGATACAAATGAAGAAAGATGATGGTGATTATAATGAGATGACCAAAGGTTCTCCTTTGAAGGTTCTGTGGTATCTTCCAATAATACCACGATTTAAGCGTCTATTTGCTAATGCCACAGATGCAAAGAACTTGAGATGGCATTTTGATGAGAAAATATGTGATGGAAAGCTTCGTCACCCGGCAGATTCTCCTCAATGGAAAGCAATAGATCAAAAATTTCCTCAATTTGGTGGTGAGCCAAGAAACCTTCAGCTAGGGCTTTGTACTGATGGAATTAACCCATATGGTAATCTTAGTAGCACACACAGTGCTTGGCTAGTGCTTCTCGTAATTTACAACTTGCCTCCTTGGTTATGTATGAAGAGAAAGTATATCATGCTATCTTTGATGATCTCGGGGCCAAAACAACTGGGAAACGATATCGATGTGTATTTGGCACCTTTGATTGACGATCTGAAGAAATTATGGGAGGAAGGTGTTGATGTGTTTGATGCGTATAAACAAGAGACCTTCAATTTACGTGCCATGATCTTCACCACGATAAATGACTTTCCAGCATATGGAAATTTTTGTTAGGATACAGTGTTAAGGGGCATAAAGCATGCCCAATATGCGAAGAAGGCACCCACTATATGCAACTTAAACATGGCAGGAAGACAGTATACCTTGGTCACAGAAGGTTTCTTAGTCAGTATCACCCTCACCGTAGATTGAAAAAGGCATTTAATGGCTCACAAGAATATGAAATGGCTCCAAGACCATTAACTGGAGAAGAAGTTTATTAGCGGGTGGAGGGAATTAATGTGGTCTTCGGTAAGAAGAAGAAGAAGACTGCCGGTGAGAGGAATATATGGAAAAAAAGATCTGTCTTTTTTGATCTTCCATATTGGCAAAGTCTTGATGTGAGGCATAGTCTAGATGTGATGTATGTGGAGAAGAATGTATGTGAGAGCCTTGTTGGTACACTTTTGCATATAAGCAGAAAGACTAAAGATGGAATCAATACAAGATGAGACTTAGTCGAAATTGGAATAAGAAATGTCCTTCACCCACAAGAAAGAGATGGTAAGAGGGCTTATTTACATCCAGCTGCGCACACATTATCAAAAGAAGAGAAAAGAAGTTTCTGTGGTTTTGTCAATAGTATTAAGGTGCCACAAGGTTATTCTTCTAATTTAAGTAAACTTGTTTCAATGCAAGATTTGAAGATAACGGGAATGAAGTCTCATGATTGTCATGTGTTGATGCAACAATTACTTCTACTTGCTATTCGAGGCATTATGAAAACCAATGTGAGAAATACTATTACAAGACTTTGTATGTTTTTTAGTGCCATTTGTAGTAAAGTCATTGATCCTGCTCAGTTGGATGAATTAGAAAATAAAGGTTATGTGATCCTCTCTCAATTGGAAATGCATTTTCCTCTATCATTTTTTGATATTATAGTCCACTTGATAGCTCATCTTGTGCGAGAGATAAGACTTTGTGGCCTTATGTGTTTAAGATGGATGTACCCTTTTGAGAGATACATGAAAATCCTAAAAGGGTACTCTAAGAATCCTTATGGCCTGAGGCATCAATTGTTGAGAGATATGTAGCTGAGGAGGCGGTTGAGTTTGTAACGTATATCTTGATAGGGTAAAGGCAGTTGGTCTTCCTCAATCTCGACATGATCAGGGGAGAAGAAGCAAGGGAACATGGGGTGTCATAGTGAGGTCTATGTCAAGAGAAGTTGTAATGCAGGCACATCTATACATTTTAAACAACACGGATAAAGTTTTGCCTTACTTAAATGCTCACAAGAATATGCTGAGGAACTTGAATCCAAGAAAGAGTGATATGCAACTAGCTAATGAACATAATAAGTCATTTGCAGAGTGGTTCAAGCGAGAAGTGTTAAAAGATGGCAATCCTTCTGAGACAATACAGAGGCTAGCTGCAGGGCCTTCTTTTGAGGTTTTGTGTTGGGGTGGATATGATATAAATGGTTATTCTTTTTACACAAAAACCTAAGACGATAAGAGTACTATGCAGAATAGTGGGGTGATGGTAGTAGCAGAAGCCAAGCATTTTGCTAGTTCTAAAGACAGAAACCCAATGTTGGTGGCAATGTCCTATTATGGAATAATAGAAGAGATATGGGAGGTTAGTTATACCAAGTTTAAAGTTCCCGTCTTCAAATGTAAGTGGGTTAATAGTAATGCTGTGCAAGTGGATGAAGAATTTGGATTTGTTTCGGTCGATCTTGAGAGGTTTGGATATAGAGACGAGCCATTTATTTGGCAAGTCAAGCAAAACAAGTGTTCTTCGTTCCCGATCTAGGAAAAAAGAAATTGTCTATCGTGCTTTAAGGTAAAAGGCAAGGAGTTGGTGGAGATGATGGTGACTTAGAGCTTAATCTTGATGAAACCCTGCCTTTCACAGCTACTCAACCTAAAGCAATTGAATTAGATTTGGTAGATGATGACTATGTTGTTAGAGATGATCATTGTGAAGGAATTTGGGAGGATAATCATTGTAAGCCTTAAATGAATTATTTGATATTTTTTTTGCTAAATATACTTAATAATATAATGTTTTATATTAACTTGATATTTCTTATTCTTACATTTATTAATTCGTTGTTCTTTAAACAGGAAATGGACAGATCCGGTCAACAGGGTTCTGGTGACGACAGCTCTTTTACTAGCCGGAGAAAGGGTAGAGGGCCAACCCGTATGAGGCATTTAGCTTTACGTGATAAGAGCACATAGCTTATGAGGATTACAGTGGAGTTTGATGATGATATGAAGCCTATAGGAAAGGCTGGGGCTCAATTCACTAGTTATGTGGGTTATGTCGCACGCAGTAAGATTGGCATTAACATTCCTAGCTGGAAGAAGGTGACAAAGATTTGAAGAAAAACATTTGGGAGGATATATTAGTATATTATGCATTGTTTTCTCTACTTGTTTCAATTATAGTTGCTTATTTACTTTATAACTCTATGCTATTATTGTATTGCAGCTGACATTTGATATTCCTGCCACTGAGTAAATGAGAGACCGTCTATTTAAGCAACTTGATGAACGGTGGAGGGATTTTAAGGCGATGCTTACAAAACATTATATTCGTGGAAAAAGAAAGGGTGAGCATCCCAAGGAACGATATTCATTTATTAGTGACGAGGCATGGGAGAGTTTTGTGAGGCAACGTGAAGACCCTGCATTTCAGGTTTGGTTTCTTCAAACTTAATTTTTAATCAGGTCATATTTTATTTAACTAAACTAACTTTGTCGAATTTGTTTCATTGTCATAGGCATTGAGTCAGAAGAACAAACAAATATCTGAGCATAATGTATACCCACATACCATGTCTCGTGCAGGGTATGGTGGGTTGGAAAGAAGTATGATGGAGGAACAGATGAAGAATGCACAGATGGCTGCTGCTTCAGATCCTACTGGCTACATTCCACCTATTGAGCGTCCTTCTCGCCAAGAAAAATGGAAGGCAGTAAGGATTAAAAAGGGTCAATACATTACTCCACAGTCTGCTACTGTTGCTAAAAGGATTGTAAGTAATATTTAAGAATTATGCTTCATTAATTGTTTTTTTCAATTATCTTAAATTGAATTTGTTGCTTTAATGATACAGGATACACTTGAGGAGCAATTATCTCAAGGTACATTTATCCCTTAAGGACGGATGGATATTTTGGCCACTGCTATTGGAAAGGCTGACCATCCCGGAAGAGTCAAAAGGACCCCTAAAGGGATTGGTATTAAAGAATTTTTTGGCTCTACTTCACGAAGAAGCACTAGATCATCCTCCGCTAACATGGTATCTGAAGAGGAGCTCAACCAACGACTACAGGAAGAAGCAGAGAGAGTTCGAGCTGAACTAAGTCAACAACACATGGCAGAGATGGAAAAGATACGTGACGAATTCGATGCCAAGTTTCAACAGACTCTGATGATGATGGGTACGAGCGGATTCCAGATGCCCCGAGTATTTGAACAGGTATCTTTTTTAAATCTTCTAAAGATTATTTGATCCATTTAAACTTATTTAATGTTCCTTAACTAATTTCATATTATGTTTCAGGGTTCACTTGTGATAAAAAGCGGAAAGGGCAGTAATAATTAGACACAGCAACTAACAATGTCTGACCTTGACCCTAGCCCTGACCCTATCAAAGACAATGAGAGGCCGTGTTCTCTCTATGTGGATTATGAAAATTCACCTGTCATGTTGCTAGTGGTCGAGCATTCATGGGCACAACGATTCACGGCAACAAAATTCCGAGCAATCAAGCAAGGGTGACAGTGGAGAGAATTGTTTGTGGTCAAGGGGGTACACCAGTGCCCAATCCTACTGATGAGGTTTGACTCTTGGCCTAAGCTAAAGGACATTTCATTTTGTGGTCAAAGAGACTTATTGCAAAGCCAATGGTGAAGAAGGCGGCAGCGAAGAAGGCCACAACGAGCGCATCATCAGATCCTGTACTCTTGCCTCTTCCTGGTGATGTTGCGCTTATGTATTCCAGTTTGGAGGTTCTTCATTCCATGGTGCCAAACATGGATAAGCCTGTGACTTTCAAGATGCTGTTGGGGATTGTGGGTTCAGATATAACATATGACTTCACCATTGACAAGAGGGACCTCGTTCAATTCCTCAACTTTGAGGAGCTTGATATAGTCTTCATGCAGCTCGCTATTTTGTAAGTTACAATATCATTTTCTTATTACATATTATACTTCATGCATGTCCTAAGGTTTTTTACTTGAACAACAAGCACTTTAATCAAATCTGTCGAAACGGAGGACTTAAAGGAACATATGGCTTTATGTGTCCTCAAAGGGTGCAGAAAGAATTTAATACTGTGGAAGCAAGGTCAATCTACATTATGACCACAATGACTCAGACCAGAAAGCCAATATATTTTGCATCTTACGTGGAAGGGTAAGTGTATTATTGTATTTGAGATATACAAGTTGTATGTGTCGGGTTATAATTAACATGGTTTGCCTTTTACAGTTATCATTGGACTCTAATTGTTTGTGCCCCTTTTGACAACAAAGTTTACTGGTTTGATTCACTCTATGGAAGTCCATCTGAAGAAACCAAAGATGTCATCGACACGTTAGTTTATATTTATATATTTATTACTTGTAAAGTTTATAAAAACATGCTCTAATATCATTTTCTCTTAAACTAGTGATAGGGCTTTTCATACTTTTAATGTTGTGGCGATTAAACAAAATAGACAAGCACCAACATGGATTCTTCCAAAGGTATAGGTTGTTTTGAACTAAATTTTAAACATTTTTGGATGAATTAAAGTTAATGTTTATAATCAATAATGTCTAATATTCAATTTTATATCTTATTTTTTTAGTACCGTTGTCAACAAGGACATATTGAATGTGGATATTATGTCATCCGCTACATGAATGACATAATTGAGACAGGAACGACTGAGAAATTAGACGAGGTAAAGATGAGTTACGTTGTATGACGTTCTTCAATTCATTTCACATTTTTGACTAAGTTTACTATGTTATTTTTGATTAACAGATATTTCAAAATACTGCACCATATCTCATGGATGGCATCAACTTCATGAGGGACACTTTGTCAATAACATTGGTACAAACTATTGAAATTTAGCTTTCAAATAGTTAGGTCATTTCTCAAAAAAGTCATTGTTAGATGTTTTCTCTTGGTTCCCTCTTATATGTATATGTTCATGATTTCTATTGTACAGAGAAGTAGTTACTTCTATTTCAGAATTATTGGTCCTAGCCAATACATGTTCTTTGGTCTTAATTAACCTCTTAGTTCTATTGGCCGGTTTCCCTATTTTCGCATTGTGTAAAAGAAATTTCAATGCTGTATATATATTAACTAGCTAATTGATCTTGTCCTGCGTATTCTGCACTGCCTACATTTATTTGGAACTGTAAACTACAGAGTGATAAAAATGAAAATCCAGCAGAATTTAAAAAATATATATATTTTTAACGGTGGTTATATTTATAACCGCCGTTAAAAGTATTTTCCACGGCGGTTAAGACAAAAAACCGCCGTTGAAAGTTAAATTTCAACGCCGATTTTTCGTTTAACCGCCGTGGAAATTAATATTTCCACGGCAGTTTACTAAGAACAGTCATGGAAAATTGAGTTTCCATGGTGGTTTTTTGTTTAACCGATGAAGTCTTGAGGGCTTAAGTATGGGAATTGGAGATGATTAAGGGCAAAAGGTTATGTTGGGAATCTTAGTGAGATTATTCTTGAGGCTAAACCCAAGTAGGGACCTAATCATAAATTTATGAAGTTTCCGGCTGAAAATGGTAGTGATGGAAACTATTCTTGAAAATTTTAGAAAAATTCTATAAAAATAGGAAATAAGGTTCCAATGCCCGTATGAGGTTTAAAATAATGAAAATACCTCTAGAGCAAATTGATGAAATTTCCTAGGTTTTGGCCAATTATGAACATTATCTGAAATTGAATTATTTAAAGTACGAGAGGCCTTAAATAATTGAAGAAAAATGGGAAATAAATAATTGAGGAATTATCATAGGTTTTAAAAATAATTCCATCCCCAAAGAGCGGAGAGGTCAGCTTTAACAAAATTTAAAGCCCATTTATATACAATCTCAAGAAAGTTGAAATAAATCATCTATGGGTTGACTTTTGACTTGAAAAAAATCAAAGAAATTTCTCATGATGAAAAGGTAGTATTGGTACCCAGAGACAGATTCTTAGGGTTATGGATTGGTAGAAAGAATTTGGTCTAGTTTACTCCAAAATAAATATCATTAAATGTCTTGATGAAAGATCAAATAGAAGAGCACTACTCCCTTTTTATGCATGTTATATAACATTATGTGAGGTTAATTGAGGTGAAAAGAGGGTACCATAACATATCCCAAAGTTACCAGTTAAGCCAAGACCCGAAAAATACCTGATATGACATAAAATCATAAAATAGGTGGAGGAATAACCAAGGGTATGGTTAGGCACTAATTTCTCCCTATTTTCACGCTATTCTAATGTAAATTTGATGAAGGGACATGGATAGAATTGTACAAGTTGTTAAGGGGTATGCTTGGAAGAATGAAATTATGTAATAAAATACTATGTTTTTACACATATGTAATAAATGGCACATGACGTGTGATGCAACCTTGTGTTAGACTGTCAAATAAAACTAAGCTAAATGGAATATAGTAGCACTAACATAGATGTCGATCTCTTGAGGAGCCTATGGATGTCTTAGTAATCTATCACAAATATCAAATTAACCAAGTATGAAGTATGAAGTGTTTGTATAACCAGTGACTAAATCGAACCTAAAGTAAAACTATTTGTAATTTTTGTATTTAATGAATGAAGTGAATGCAATGTATGAAGTATCCTTGACGGTCAAGTCCACCAATTGTCCTAGTTCCTCTCTTGATTGAGTTCAGTTCCTTTATTAAACTCAGTTTGTGAAGACCTTCTACAAACAATGAATTGAAAGAACTTGAACCCTAACTCATCTAACTCACCTAAATGCCTAATATGGATTATGTTCTACAAAATGTGTTTTCCTCTCTTAATTAACAATATTAGCACCCCAACTGGTCAATCAAGAGATTCAAACACTTCAGAAGAAAGAATCAATATAACAGAAGGAAATATCAATTCAATTAATCAATTAAAGTGCAGAAAACAATCCAAATCTCAGTCTCAATGTAAAATAACCAATTTACACCCCTTTACAATCACAAATCACATATCTAAACCATAGAAACTACAATCTATGAATATAAAGAGTGAAACTAAGATTAAAGTAGAAGAAACTCCCAATTATAGCTCCAGGAACTCAGATTGGCTTTCTTGAACACCAAGGAATGAAGATCTAGCCTCTTATGACTAAAATCACAGCTTCACCAAGCTCTGCAACTTCCATGGCCATAACAGCAATGATCTGAAGGGAAATAGAGAAGAATAATCGGTGGAAATGGAAGAATTGGGGTAGAAATGGTGGATTGATGATGGAGAATGAAAGGAAAGTGAAGAGAGATGAAGTGGGAGGGTTCTGGATGGAGAAAATGAAGCCAAAATGGAAGAAATCGTGAACATTACGAATTGGCACGCGTTCTGGAATTTAAATATGGAAATTTCGAGTTTCGTTGTGACTAATTAATATATTGGTCATGACTAACTTAAAAATGACACTGTATAGATAAGTGACAGTGTTTCCTTTGTGATGAGCATTAGTCGTAGTGAAAACAATATTTGGTCGCGGCGAATATAGGTAGACCCTTCTTCCAATGTTCCTTTGATCCTCTAATCACCTACAATATTCAAATTAAGCTCATAGTCATCGATTCTTGGGTATGTGGGATACATAGGAGTCAATGAATGAAGTAAACTCAAGAATTAACATATAAAAGCACACAATTGACCCTTATACCCCTTATGCACAATAACCTCTATCTTAACCCAAAAATAACACAATTAAAGACCACAAAAGCATAAGTTTGGACTGGGAAACATATGTAAAATATGAGACTTATCAACGTGTCCCTTAAGGTGGAATGGGAATTGAATGGAAAGGACACCTAGGAGGGTTTAGGTGGCAAGAATCAAGAAGGAATGAGGTTTGATGCAAAATAAGTGTCTTAGGGTAAAAGTAAATAGTAAATTTGATGGCTTGCCGAAAGGTAAATTTGGCTCACATTATAGATACCTTCACCCTCCCATTTAGTTAAGATTTTTTGCCATAGTGAGTTCAAGAGGAGGAGCACAAAATTCTACAAGGTAAAAGGGAGAAGAAAAGGATCATGAGATTCAAGACAAATTCAATCTCCAAGACAAGGTATGTTTATGGTTTTTGATGTAGTTTACCTTGCTACTTGTCTTGTTTAGTCTAGCCATGGTTTTTAGAGATTTTGAAAGCTTGAAACCCAAGGTTGAGATGCTGTTCAATTATATTTAAACCGCAGAAAAGATTGATTGATGCTAAAATCATGTTTAGAGTTTTAAAAGGAATAAGAATCAAGTGATTTTAAGATGATTTGTGAAAGATTTTATGGTTGAATACCTTGGGTTATATCTCGACCAGGGCTAGTTCTTTAGGCTAGGATTGAATTTTGATAATTGTGATACTTCTAATGAGTTTAGAATGAAAAATTGTGTAGGATACAAGTGAGAAAACAAGTTTGGAAGCATTAGAATTGAAAATGAAATTTTGGATTCCAAACCTTAACCTCTCGGCCAAGTGTGATATGTCACACCTTCATTTTAAACCCCATTATATGTCCTTTAGAACCATTTGGAATCGTTACACGATGTTCAAAGTAGGTAAAAAACCAAGATTTAAAATTTTGATTTCGGTTACTATTCATGTAACCCCTAAAAATCGGGTGAACTTTGAAAAATCATAACTAATTGTAGAAAAATCAAAACAGAGTGGTTCCAAGTCTCACGTGAAGCTTATGAAATGCTCTACATAGGAAAAATATCCACAGGTGTTTATTTCTTACAGATCAATACCAATTTCCACGCAATTATGTACTGTTCATTTGGTAAATTCTAAAATTTCCAGTATTTTTATCCAACTTCGAAAGGGCATAACTCTTTCTACAAAATTCCAAATTTAATGATCTACCACTTGATTTAAAGCTAAAAATGTGATCTATTAGTCTGCCAAATTTCAAATCCAGATTCGAATATTTTCTATTTATTTCGTATGCACCAAGCTTGGTCCTTTTTAGTCAAAGGTTATCCCCTAATTACCTTTGTAATGACTCTTTCATAACCTTTTACCCATCCTTAATTATTTGAGGCTTAATACAAGCTTGAACATACATTCTACTATGCTTTCACATGTTTAAACATAGACATACATGCTTGGCTCCTCTTAGGAGCTATTATCCAACAAACATTTCCAAAGTCATAATATTACATAACAAGTTCCAAAAATTTACACTAGGGTACATTAATTGTTCATTAGGTCTCCGGGACAATTTCTTTGCCTTTGCCCTTGCTTGAACTCCCTCCTAGGTGGTGTTAAACATAAGAGTGAGATTTCAAAGAAATCCCAGTAGCACAGAATCACAATTTTCATGCATTTCTGCAAACACTACGTGCAATGCTTTTGTGCAGATATCTTGTTCATATGTTCATGCTTTTATGCCATGCAAAGTAAGCTATCATACACATATTCAATGGACGTAATGCCAAGGCAACATAATTCAAACATTGCAATCAACATTTGCAATAAAGCTTAGTCACATCACGGCATACATTGCACACATTCACATTAACACATCAATGTAAGCAAGAAAACAATCAAAGTGTAATTCAATGCTACCTTTTGGTACTTGGTCCTTGATTTCCTTTAAGTTCAAGATGTTTTCTTGAGGATTTGGCAAGGTACCAATCAAACCAACACCAAGGCCAATCATTCAACAATTATTCAAACACATTCCATATTACTTAAACATTAAACCCTTCTTTCTTGGGATTTTTGGCCTAATTGTTTTCCTTTTGATTCAAGAAACCTCCTTGGCCATTCCTACATGGTTTTTCATGTAGAATTCAAATATCAAATCAAATTTTACAAAATCAAATTCCTTCCTTAAGTTCTGGTCAAAACAGAAACGAATTTCATAAGGAAAAATGTCAAAATTTCCAACTTTGATTTTTAATGCTTCCAAATTCAATTCCTCCATATAACCCTACACAAAAATGCCCAAGGAGTTCAATGGAAGCATCAAAACTTTCAAAATCCAATCATAAGTCCATATATTCAAGATGGCTGAACACTTCCTCTTAGGTTCATAAATTTTCATATTTGATTCCAATGAATTTGAACATACTTCCTTAGCATAATCCTACATACCATCACATTTTAAGTCCATTGGAACCATTAAAACTCATTGAAACAATTCCTACCCTTGAGTTCTTGAGTTGGCTGAACTGAAAAGTCATAGTTCATAGGGTAATTTCTTCCATAACCCATTCAAAATGCACCAAACATCAACAACACAACTCATACTCAATTTGCTATCCTTTCCTAGCACTTCCAGCACAACAGAATTGAAACAGCACTTCTCCCTCAAATAAATCACGGTTTGACCATGGAAAAAGCATCAAATTAAAGCCTAAACATACCTCAAAGAGTCTTGGATTAAAGCTTGATAATTAACCTTGGATTGGAGGTGCTTTGAGGAGTGTTTGGAAGCCAAGAAGAAAATTGTGTAGAACCTCCCCTCTATTGTCCCATTTCTGTCCGAATTTTGAATGCCTTGTGGGGGTATTTATAGAGCTCATTTTCTGCCCAAAAACCTGCCTTTGGGCAGCTATTTCTGCCCCAAATTAAGTGCTAAGGTCGGCCAAAATGAAGAACCAATCCTAGCCACACATTCTTTGACTCACTTTCCAAGAGAGTTGATCCAATGGTTGAAAATTTGCCCAGCACACAAGCCAGCTGTTCTGATCATGGTCAGCACGAATTTGGGCCTTGTTGGATGCTAACTAAATGTTAAAAACTGGTTAGGAAGTAATGGAATTAGTTAGGGTAATTTAAAAATTCATTCGGTCACATAATACCCGATTTCTTGCCCTCTACTAGGAAAAATAGCTAAGGGCTTCAAAAATTCTATTTCTTTTCATGATAATTCCCTATTTATTCCAAGAGTGTGATCTGGAAGTTTTGGAAATTTTTCAAGATCTCTAGATATTTATTTCACATTTTCTCCGAAATCGGGTCCTTACCGATAGGAATTCAGAAATAAATTCCCCATAAATTATTTCCTGTATTTCCAATGCTTGGAAACAATTTTATAAATTCATATATGTTCCTAGGGAGTGTATCCATATTTTTCCTTGGATTTTTGGAGTCCTTAGGTAATTAAAATAATTTTATCACTTTAATTTCCCTTTATTTTTCCCTATTTTCCCAAAAATAATTATTTTTTTGGGAATTTTTACCAAAATTTATTTTGGGCTATTCTCACTCCCAAAACATCATGTGTGACTCAAAAACCTCTAATTTCATTTTTTTTCTATTTTTAGATAATTTTTGGAAACTTTTTCCAAAATTACCGTTTTGCCCCTAGGGACCCGATAAAGTCGGTTTCGTCCCATTTTGGGTTTTCATGCTTTACTCATACCTTATACTTATCAATCATATCTCATTTTGCACACTCCCATTACTAGGGTTCCAAATTCGGGATGTTACATGATTCAAAGGGAAGGAATTGGATTTTGTTAGTCCAAGTTCATATTTGAACTCCTCATGAAATTTTGAGTGGAAAATGGTTAAGAGAATATTTTAGAAATTAAGAATAAGGAAGTGAAAAGTTAAGGTTAAAGAGGAATCAAGATTGAAAGTGAGGGTTGTTAGTGATTTTCATGGTCTTGAGGGATTGGTTATTAATGTGCAATGTGAATTTAGGGCCATGAGACACCAATAAAGATGAATGGCAAGGTTGAGCAAGCAACCTAATTAGCTAAAGGTAACGAGAGCAAGAGAAAGCTTAATGCTACAAGGTATTGAACCTGCCCTTATTGTGTGCTTGATATGTATGCTTGCGTGTTGATAGTGCTTGATGATGATTTAGATTATGAAAGATTGAATGTTGCTCTATTTCTTGTATATTCTATGGCCATGTGTGAAAAAAATATTGAGCATTAGAACATGTCATTTACTAAGCATAAAAATAATTTATTGCAAATTTTTTTGGTATTTAAAGGCATTCTTGGCTAAATAGTAGAAAGTTAGCCAAAATTAATTATTTAAAGTGCATAAAGACCTCAATAATTTCATAAAAAATGTGGAAAAATTATTTGGGAATTTATAAGTGATTATAAAAATATTCCTGACCCTTGACGGCAAAAAGATTGGCTTTAATGATATTTAAAGCTGAATTATGTTGTAAATAGCTGATTTCGAGTCATTAGTGATATAAATTGTAGGAGGAATTTCAGTCCAAGAAAAATCATAGAACTTTCCTACATCAAAAGGAGGCTTTTGATACAAAGGAAGAATTTTAGAGACACTAGATAGGACAGAATCTAGGAAAAATTCATTCGACATCACATAGTTACTTAAGGGATATATATGAAGCTTTGTGAGACAAAATTTTTTCCCTATTTTTCAATTGAAAATGGTGCCAAAAATGAGCCTTAGACATGGAGGGAATTATACAATTTTTCAAATGGAAAAAGAATAAAATAATATGATTAAAGATCACATGTTGATGGGTGGCATAACACTTGGCAAGTTTATAATCCTCATAGCGTAAGATTTGCACACTTAGCAACAGGGTTGAATGGATGGTGGGATATCTAACCACTGAATCATTGTAATTTTGATCAACTTCAAGGGCAAAGCCTTAATCACAAGTCTATAAATATCCCCATAAAGTGCAAATTTCATGCAAATTGAGAAAGCTAGAGGGGGAAGGTTTTGCTCTTAAATTAGAAGAGAGAAGAGAGAACAGGAAGAGCTAAAGTTCAAGCAGACTTAGGCAACTTTAAGCATCTATCCAACGTAAGTTCAAGCTTCCATTAAGGTTTTAATTGCCATGGTTTAGGTGTAATTTTGATAGAGTTTAGTGGCTTAAAAATTTATGGAAAATTGCTGCCCAAATTGGTTTAGAACATGGCATGATTGAATGAAAGTTCAACTAGGAATTAATGGCTCTATAGTGATGCAAAATATAGCTAAGTGGTGTTTATATGCCTTTATGTTTGAGTTATGATTATATGATTTGAGAAAAATAAAAATTTTCAAGGTATAATAAGGGGGATGAAAATGACCTAATATGAGTCAAATTTGGTAACTACGTGAATCTAAGTAAATGGTAGACTTTGGTCATACATTTTAGCATGCTATTAGATCTCATTTTAAGCTTTAAAATGAGTAGTAATTGATTAAAATTAGAATTTTGTACAAAAGGTTATGCCTATTCAAAGTTAGGCATAAATTCTAAAAAATTAGAAAATTACCAAATGAACACTACTAATTTGCCTTAAAACTGGACTCAAATTGTGAGGTAATGAGATCAGTGAGTATTTTTCCCACCTAGACAATTAATAGAGTTTCAAATAAAAATTAGAATTACTACATTTTGATTTTTCTACAATTAGTTATGATTTATCAAATTTGGCAAAAATTTTAAGGGTTGCTGTGAATAGTCACTCGAGAATAAAGTTTTTAAAAACTTGATTTTCTAATATAGTGGCCAACAAATGTGGTTCCAAATGCTTTTGCTTGATATGTTATTGGGTACAAAGGTAAAGTGTTACATTTTTAGTATCAGAGCCAAGTTTTGGCACTTGGTAAATTATTTTGATTAAGTGAAAATGTCCACAAGGAAAATACTCTGAATAGCCAGTGGTACTGGAATATGGTTTAGGATGAAAGAAGATGATATTCTTCTATGGAGTACTAGTGGTTTGGCCGATGAGTTGAGCATGGTTGCTCCTCAGTGGGATCTAGGGAATAGAGGACATGAATATCGATCCCTTTGGCAGTGAAAGTGCTCCAGAACCCTTGGTCAATTAGTGATGTACAGTTTCTAGTTAGTTTTAGATAGAGACAGTTAGACTGCTGAGATATGGGAATGTGAGGATATTGGTTGTGATTGTAAATGGCTATATTGCTCTACTGTTTTGGGATATATGCATTATGTATATAATAACTCTAATGCGACATCCCAAGTTTTGGGCCCAGAAAAACTAGAATTAGCCTAAAATGGGTAGGCTACCAGACCTCTTTTGGCAGGCGTTCCTAAAGTTCCCTGGAAGCACCAGAGGATTCTCAGGGACTACTAAATCACAAAGTAGGAGTTTTTTGGAACTACGAGATAGGCAAGTTAAAGACACTAATGAAGTCTCAAGAACTCGAGTATGAGAATTGGAGATGATTAGGGGCCAAAGGTTGTGCTTGGAACCTCAGTGACGTGATTCCTAAGGCTAAACCCGAGCAGGGACCTATTTGTAAATTTGGAATGTTTCGGGTCGAAAGGCGCAGTGATAGAAAGTACACCCGAAAATTCTAGAAAAAAGGGAAATGAGGGTTTGAGGCCCATATGGGGTT
Source organism: Neltuma alba (assembly GCF_004799145.2). NCBI lineage: Eukaryota > Viridiplantae > Streptophyta > Magnoliopsida > Fabales > Fabaceae > Neltuma > Neltuma alba. Next base: position 81,078 of record NW_021631932.1, read on the forward strand.
AAAAATGATGAGAATACCCCTGAAGCAAATTGATAAAATTCCCAAGGTTTTGACAATTATGAATATTAGTTAAAATGGAATTATTTAAAATATGAGGAGGCCTCAGATAAATAGAGAAAAATAGGGAATAAATACTTGAGAAATTATCACAGGTTTTAAAAATAATTTCATCCCTAGAAAGCAAATAGGTTTGCTTTGATAGAATTTAAAGCCTATTTATATACTATCCAGGAAAAATCAAAATAAACAATTTATGGATTCATTTTTGACTTGAGAAAAAATAAAAATAGAGAAATTTCCTATGATGAAAAGATAGTATTGGTACCCAGAGACAGATTCTCAAAGTTATAGACTGATAGAGAGAATTCAGTCAAGTTTACTTCTAAATAAATATTGTTAAATGTTTGAATGGAAGAATAGAGGAAGAGCATCACACCCTCTTTAGGCATGTTATATAATGCTATGTGAAGTTAATTGTGATAAAAAAAAAAGAGTGCCATAACATGTCCCAAGGTTACCGAGTAAGTCAGGACTCGAAAAAGTACTCGATGCGATGTAAAATCATAAAATAGGTAGATGAATAGCCAAGGGTATGGTTATGCACGAATTTCTCCCTATTTTCTCCCTATTTTAGAGAAAATTTGATGAGGGGACATGAATGGAATAATACTTTTTGTTAAGGGTTAAGTTTAAAAGAATAGAATTATGTAATAAAATATCATGCTTTCTTCATATGTGTGATAGGTGGCATGTGATGTGTCCCATGAGGTGGCACTTCTATTGAATGAAGGGGACACCTAAAAGGTTTAGGTGGCAAGAATCAAGAAGACAAGGGACACATGACCAAAAAGATTAAATGAATAGCCAAGATCAAGCCACACACACACATGATCAACAGTTAGGATTTAAGCAAATTTTAATAAATACCCCTTTCCCTCCCACATGGCATGATTTTCGGCCAGCAAAAGGAAAGAGGGGAGGAGAAGCTGAACATATGAAGGGAGAAAGAAGAAGAAGATCAAAAGAAGCCATGCAAGATCAAGCTCCAAAACAAGGTATGCTCATTATTTTTTATGTAGTTTCCATTACCTTTGTTGTTGTTGAGCTTGGTTATGGGTTTTATTAGATTTTAGGAGCTTGAAACCCTAAGAAAACATGCTACATGAAATTGATAGGTTTTAGAGAAGACAAAATTGATGTTAAAATAATGTTTAAAGGCTTGAAAGGAACAAGAATCAAGTGGTTTTGTGATGAGTTTGCAAGAAAACCAACCTCTCCCTAACCTTTGAAAAATTTCAGCCAGACTTAGGTTTATGTTAGGGTTGTATTTTGACAATTTTGATACTTCCAATGTATTTATAATGAAAAATTTTGTGGGGTAAAGGTGAGAAAGCAAGTTTGGAAGCATTAGAATTAAAAATCAAATTTTGAACCCTAAAACCTTATGTGTTTTGCCAAAGCTAGTTCTAGGGGAAGGATTTGGATTTGAGAGCCAAAATTAAGTACAAGAAGGGATATTCTCCCTAAGAAACCCCTCAAGAAGAGTTTAGCCAAGGTTTAGTCTCAAAATTTCGAGGACGAAATTTCTTTTGAGAGGAGGAGATTTGTAACATCCTGAATTTTGGGCGAGAAGGAGAAGTTGGTCACAACAAACGTGTCCAGAGGCAAAAAGGAAATCTAGAATTGCAGGTGGTGCCGTGATGAGAGGGGAAGTTAGCCGCAGTGAAGTTATCCTAAGAGGAATTCTGGCAAAAATCTTGCAAGTTAGTTGCGGCGAAACAGGAATATGGCCACAGTGAAAGAGTCCAGAGTGCACAAAGCCAGGGCCTGATATATGTAGATGCAGCAAGTATATCAGAATGTAAGGTATGAAAGAAGGAAAACTAGGATCTTTGTTTGCATTTATCAAAATTTTGATGATATGCAAAGTGAAAAAAACCTATATTATGAACAAGTATGCAATAAACTACCTAAGTGCAACCTAAAAAAGCTCTTAACCCTTAGTCAACAATGAGTTGACACAAGTTAACCTAAGGAACGAATTTCTTCACTCCTCGACAACAACGCCAGCTTGAACTCTCCCTTTTAGTCGCCTCAAGGGTTCAAAACAAATAACCGAAAAGAAATATGCAATAAAGTGGCACAATCCAGCTCGTATCACTTTAGGGAGTCAAAATGAAATGATTACCTAGGTAAACTATATGCAAAGTTAACAAACTTGGGGGATCTCCCTCTAAATGAATTCAAATGACTTGTTTATGGATTTTATCTTTAGAATGAAATGAAATGAAATGGTTGATTTAATTGAATGACAGAAATGAAACATAAGAGTTTAACAATGATATGAATATTCCTCTCTCATAATGACTTAGGCTTTCCTCACTTCAATTGTCTTGGGAGTCAGCTAGCAACTAAAACACTAAAAGCTACCTCTTAGTCTAGGCCTAAATGAATTAATACATACCAAGCCACCTTGAATATGAATTAAGCACAATTAGGTTGATTAAACACAACTAGCAAAATTGGAATCAAGAATTACATCTAACACAAACAAGGAATCTGATAATTAAGCCACCTTAGATTGCCATTAGATATTCTTAACAATTCCCAAGCAAAAGCTATACCAAGTCAATTATAAGAAATTAAAGATATGAAAGCTCAAGTACCAAACATAAGTCTTGAAATTCCAAAGATACATAATTAAATCTCTAATACAAATACAATCCAATACAATTCATCTAATCATCAAATAGCATTCTTAAGACCCAAAAATTACTAAACAATGAAGAGAAAGAGATTTAATTGGTTGAAAACTCTCCTAGGTTGCCTAAGCTCTAGCCATTTCCACTATAAGAGAAGAATGAGAAATATAACCACTCAAGGACAAAATCTTTACTTTACTAAGCTCCAATAGACGTCCTTCCATGGTAGATTCAAGAGAAGATGCAAGAACGGTAAGGGAAATGTGAAAATCACACAGAAATGAGAGAGAGAGAGAGAGAGAAGGATAAGAAGAGGGATCTTAAAACTGGAGCAAAAGAAGTGTTCTAATGATCTCCTACTATCTCTACTTATTCCCTTCATTTTGGAAGTATCTGGATGGAGAAACCAAGAGGAAATGCCAGTTGGACCGAGCAAGTGGATACAACAATTGATCTTCTTCTCTTCTGCCAAAACGCACATGATCTGATAATTTGAATTGTAGATTTCTGTTCTTTCACTGAGGTGAAGCAGAATGATTGCCGCGGTGCACCCAAAATGACACCTTTTGGATTAATGAATCTACGTCCCTTACTAGATATGTTCACCGTGGTGAAGGTAACAGTATGCCACAGCGATCCTTGGTAGAACCATTCTTTCCTGATTTCTTCCACCTTCAATCACCTATAATAGTCAAATCAAGCTCATGGTCATCTAATCAAAAGTACATAGGATAAATAAGAGCTAATAAATGAATAAAACTCAAGAGTTATCATATAAAAACACATAATTGACTCTTATACCCTTAATGCACAAAAAACCTCTAACTTACTTACACAATTAAGATCCACAAATGCATAAATTTAGACTGAAAATACAGGCCAAAAAGGAGACTAGTCAGTTCTCTGGAGGGATAAGAGGATTTCCACGGACTAAATTGCAAAGTCAAAGTTTCTTGAGACTGAGGCAAGAGGAAGAAAGAGACTCCATGAAGTCTCCGAGGTTGAGAATTGTATCCTGTAAAATTTAGCCTAGCAAATGAGGGGTGTAAATTTGTTAGAGGCTCAGAAGGTATAGTAGAGACAAAGGTGAAACAAGTTTTAATTTGAGATTGGGGTAGGCACTGTATTGTCATTTTAAAAAATTTCAGTCAAGAAAGGGCAGAATGGGAAAATATGCCCAAAATTTCAAAAAATTCCCAAAAAATCATAGAAAAGTACAATAGAGAGTTTAGAACAATATTTGAGGCCCTAAAGATGTTAGGAGAGTAAAAATAAGTTATTACAGAATTTTCTGTATTTGAAGGTATTTTTCACTAAATAGTGGAAAGTTAGCCAAAATTAATTATTTAAAATATATAGAGGCCTCAATAATTTTGGAAAAGATATAGAAAAATTATTTGGGAATTTATTACTCTATAAGAGAGACATACTTAAATAATTGTACACTCTTTCAAGAGTTACTCAAGACTGTGGGGATCTTGAATGGGTTGTAACCTTACATGAATTGAGGGGGAGTGATTGAGTATTATCAATTGCTATACTGAGGCACCAAGAGCCTGGTTGAAATCTTGGGGTATAGTGGGACTCTTAGAAGCATTCTGAGGACTTAACATAGGTTAAGTGATTAAGACTGAATCCGTATAAATTTGTTGTGTGCTTCTTTCTTAATTTACTCCTTCGGTGATACCTATCTAACTCAAGCTCATTCTATTCACATCTTTGTTTTTGAGTTTAAATTTTTTTAATCACCCAATGCACCTCCACTTAGGTATTCTGCCATTCTAGCAATGTTTATACAAATATTAACATAATAGGAAAGTCAATACATAACATTATATCAAGTACAATTATTCAATTCTTTAATTCATTCTCTTTGAACTACATTATGCATTCTTCTTCCATACTTGTAATACCTATTATGGTTGGATAAGTAAAAGGTAAGATTCGGGAGAATCTCAATAGCAAACTATCATTACTCAAACTCATATGGTATGGCTTAGCATAATAACATGCTCGCAACTTGACATCATATATTAACATGTTTAAAACTATCATGCATTGGAAGCATCAAAGTCATCAAAGTCCATTCCTATCTAAGACCCTTACTTGGTTGAAAAATACAAGACAAAAAGGGAAGTTGGATTGCTTCCATTTTCATCACCATACACTTGATTATCATACTTTTTTACCTCTCAATCTTTAATTTAACTTCAATTAATCTTTTTATGGCTTAGTCAAAATTGGATAGCATTTCTTCCTTAGATTTCTTGCTTCCAAAATTCATTAAAATAATAATCAAACTTAGGAACATAAATTACAATACCAAAAACAATCAAACTTATAACTCACCTTAAGTTGTTAGATGGTTTCTTGGTGATTCTTTCCCTTTCTTTCTACCTCCTCCTTCCTCTTCTCCTCCTCCTCTGCTTCTTGAAAATTTCATTTTCCCCTTCCCTTTAGCCCTCTTGGCTGGAAATTCTCATGAAATAGTAGGGTAAGGGGTATTTATACTTGGAAACATTAAATTGTATTGGTATATGATTTCAAGTCTACCTTCTTTGTAAAAGCACCATTTAATCCCTTAATCTTTACCCTTACTCTTAATCAAAAGTACACAAATGAGGTGGCCCTCATAGGCTTCACACATGGCATTTCAATCCATTAAATTCTCTTTTGGAATCGTCCTATTATAATTTGCCTCTTGTCTCATCTCTAGAAACTTTATTATTTTATCCTCTTTTTCATCACATGGCTTAGAAAAATTCCACCAATAATGGGAGCTTAGGTGGTGCCATTCACATAAAGAAAGGTGAAAAGAATGAGCTCAATTTATCTCTTAGCTCATAATGTATATCGGGTAGATTTCCTAAAGTCTACCCTCTAGGAGGCTCAGATAATTGCATTTTCACTTTTCTCCTATAGTTCTAAATTATCTCTCATTATTTATGGGATCAAATGGCCTAATAATGAAGCGAATTTGAAGGAAATGGCATTGGAAGATTTGTCCTCCTTTTAGAAAACATCAAATTACTTTATACATATATAAATTTGATTAGATACTTTTTGATGATTCCTACATCTTAATATTTGTCCCTTTGCTCCACTAGTTCCTTTTTATTATAAGGAAATTCTATAATTTCTCCCAAGCCATAACTTAGCCTAGAAATATTTCTCTTTGAATTTTCCTAAAATTGCCTTTATTTAGCATTAATTAGGATTTAAATATTTTTAAAACCAAGCTTCTCATTTCTTGAGGATGAAATCATTTTTATAAACTCATCTAAACTCTTAAATAATTATTTTCCATTTTTATCCTGTTATTTGAGGCCTTCTCATATTTTAAATAATTGGATTTGGCTACATATCACTTAATAAGCTAAAATTCTAAAAATATCATAAATCCACTTTTTGAGGTATTTTCATTGTTTTAGACATCAAAATAAGTCTTAAAATACCATTTTCCATTTTCTAGAAAATTTTTGCAGTTTTCAGGCAAATTTTTCATTATTACCCCTATCAGTTCGAATTTTTCCATGGTTATGATTTTGTCCCTGCACAGGCTTAACCTCAAAAATCTTCTCATTGAAATTTCTAACATAACCTTTAGCTCATATTTATCTTTATTTCGCATACTCAGCTCTTGAGACATTGATAGAGTTTCTAACCATATTTACACTTTAGTCTCAGAGAAACTTTCAATTTGTAGTTTAGTCCCTGAAAACCTTTTTATCAATCCATAAAATTTTTGGGACTTCTGCACAAAGGGGCTTAGTAGCCTACTTATTTTAGGCTTATTCCTAAACTTGTAGGTCTAATATTTAGGATGTTACAAAGATGTAGTAAAAAAACCTAACACTGATGGAGGCTCATGTTAAGCAAGTTTGGAAGGACCTTCACAGACATAACCATCTTGCCTTTAAAGAAGACATGGACCTAATTGTAGTAGAGAACTAGGTTGAACAAATGAAGTCCATCTTTATGGCTCTCCTATGTATTCATGGCAAAAGAAACTATTATGCAATTGATAGAAAGAGCAAAGCAATGGCAGAAGAGTGTGAAACCTTGAGATGGTGGCCAAATGGACTAGGTGGAATTCAAGCAAAGATTCTTAGATCACTATTTCCTAAAAACATTGAGATAAGAAAAAGAGAGCAAATTTTATGAGCTACACCAAGATAACATGTACAAGGATGAGTACATAGCCAAATTCATTGATTTGTTTAGGTACTTATCCCACCTGCAGTCAGACAATAGTTAGAGGTTGTTGGCAACACAGCTTAAGGATAGAACCAAATCAACCTTAAGATAGCAGTTGGCAATAACCACAGTCACTGTGTTTGAGCAGATGTGTACAAACCTCTAGGTATTAGCGAGGAGAGTGACCTCTTGAATTTTTAGACCTAGAAGTACCCAAAATAGCCTAAAATGGATAGGCTACTAGACCCTAATTGGCATGAGTCCTAGAAGTTCCTTAAAAGAATAAGAGGATTTTCAAGGACTAAACTGCAAAATAAAAGTTTTCTAAGGCTAAGGAACGAGAAAGATAAAGACTCTGATGAAGTCATGGGGTTGAGTGTCACATCCTATTAATTTTAACATGTTAAATAAGGAATCTATAAATACTAGAGATAGAAATAAAACAATTTTTGAAGCGAAACCCAGGCAGGGACCAGATTATCATTTTGAAAAGTTTTAGTCAAGGAAGGACAATATTGAAAATTATAACTGAAATTTTTTAAAATCCTTGAAAATTCATGAAAAATAGAATAAAGTGTTTAGGACAGTATTTGAGGCCCAAAATGTTAAAAAAGATAAAAGTAATTAATTAGAGAATTTTATGTAATTATAGTTATTTTTGGCTAATTAGGGGAAGATTAACCAAAGTGCATTATTTTAAATGTACAAAGGCCTCAATTATTTAGAAACATGAGAAAAATTAGTTGAGAGTTTATAATAGATTGTAAAATTATTTTCAACCTCTAGAAGTGCAGAGGTTAGCTTTAAAAATATTTAAGGTTGAATTATGTCAGTAAAAGACTAATTTCAAGACAATTTGAATAGGAGTTACAGGCTAAATTTTGACTTGAGAAAAACTAGTGAACTTCTCCTCAATGAAAGGGGACTATTGGCATATAGTAATAAATTTTTGGAGTCTCTAGATTAGACAGGATCCAGAAAAAATTTAACTGATACGATGAAATTACACAGTGGAATAACCTAAAGCTAAGCGTGACAAATTTTCTCCTTAATTTTTCTGCAATATTGGTGCCATTTTATAAGGAGCTAGCTTTAAAAATATTTAAAGTCAAATTTTATCGATAAAAGACCAGTTTTGAAGAAATTTAAATAGAAGAGTTATAGGTTGAATTTGACTTGAGAAAAACTAATAAACTTCTCCTTAATGAAAGGGAATTATTGGCCTAGTGAAATGAATTTGACTTGGGAATTTTTCTGCAATATTGGTGCCATTTTATAAGGAGTTAGCTTTAAAAATATTTAAAGTTGAATTATGTTGGTAAAAGACCAATTTTGAAAAAAATTTAAATAGACGGAGTTACAGGCTGAATTTGACTTGAGAAAACTAATAAACTTCTCCTCAATAAAAGGGAATTATTAGCCTAGAGAAATGAATTTTTGGATTCTCTAGATTGGACAGGATTCAGGAATAATTTAACCGATACGATGGAATTATACAGTGGAATAACCTAAAGCTATATGGGGCAATTTCACCCCTCATTTTTTCTGTAATATTAGCTCCATTTTACAAGGAGAAGGACAATGTTAGAATTATGCCATTTTTAAGGGAGATAATTAAAGAAAAGATTAAAATAATTGACTTCCATCACATGTTAAAAATGCTAGGAGCACTTGCGAAATCAGGAGGTGGAAGAAAGGATCAAGAGACTTAGCCATAGGAATTGTAACATTTCCCAAGGGAAAAATAAGTAAAACCTAGGGCAAAAATTTGTCTACCAGTACCCCTAACACACACAATTTGGCCAACATTAGGGAGCCAAGGGAGGGAAGGTTTTGCTCTTGAATCCAAGGAAAAAGGAAGAGAAAGAGGAAGAAGGAAACCAAGTCAACTTTAAGTAATCCTCCAAGGTAAGTCAAGGCTTCTATTAAGAGTTTAATTGCCTTGACTAGTGGTTGTTTTTTATTTAATTTTGAAGGAGTATGATGGCTAAGAATCCTAAGAACAAAATGGTATGAAACATGATATGAATGATTTGAAGTTGGCCTAGGGATTAAAGAGTAGAAAAAAAGTTAGAAACTTGTACTGCAAGTTGGTTTATGGAAGAATTCCAACTTGTTACCCATGAGCTTATGTTTTCACCAAGGAGAGAACTTGGGGTTAGAGGTTGATTCATATCAATTTGATGCTTCCAATGAGTTTAGATAATGAAATTGCATAGGAAAATGCTAAAAGAAAATAATTAGAAGTATTGGAATTGAAATTGAAAATTTGAATATGAAAGACCCCCATCTTTCAGCCGAACTCAATTAGGTAGGAAGGAGCTAGATTTTAAGGAATTCAAGTTCAAATATGAATTCTACATGCAAAATCATATAGAAAAAGTATGTAGGAGTTGTTGTAAGAAAAGATTACACAAAAACCTTAAAGATTAGAGAAAGGGTTAAGGGAATTTGGAAGAGTTTATATATAGGCATGAGTTTATACTTAGAATTCTCCTATTGTATGATTGATAGGCATTGTTCAGTTACAAGAGAGCTCTAGGAATAAGGGAAAAGAGGCAAGGATTAAAGCTTAATAAGAGGTAACAAGAACTTTCAACTTTAATATTAACTTGCATTGTTTATTTCTTGCTATATGTTTTTATATCATGAGGTGGATGAACTAGCTATAATATGATATGTTAAACTCCTTGCATTTGATGCCTTAGCAATATTCATAGTTGAGTTGTTGAATGGTATGATTATGAGCTCCCTTTTTGTGGCTTGATAATGCTAGTGAATGTATGAGAATGATGATTGATATATATAGCATGACATAATATTGCATTGTTAGCATTTTTGTTATGGTTCACTGCTCTCACACCTCTTTTATTACCCATTATATAACAATTGGAACTATCCAGAACCATTAGTCAAGTCTTAAGCATGAGAAATTTTCAAAATTTTGACTTTGGTTCCGAGTTACTATTCACTATTCATTGAAATTCTAACCAAATTTGAAAATTCATAACTAATTGTAGAAAAATCAAAACAAAGTTGTTCCAAGTTCTATGGAAAGCTCTTGACATGCTCTTTAATGAAAAAATACTCATTGGTATTCAGATGTCATGCATAAATCTTAGATTTTGTTCAAAGTAGTATTGTTCATTTGGTCATTTTTCAACTTTTCAGAATTTATGTCCAACTTTGGAAGGACATATCTTTCTATACAAAACTCCAAATTTACTGAATTACCACTTGTTATAAAGCTAAAAGTGATATCTATAAGCATGTCAAATTTAACATCCAGATTCGTCCAGTTGCTCAAAATCACATTGGTCAAACTTTACTTTCAAAAAGTCAACTTTTATCCCTATTCCATACCATTCTTGCTTTTTCTTTTCCTTTCCTTTCATCTAGCTTTTCCCATCATACAACACATACTCAACCATGATTCCTTGGGCAATTGTTCAAATATAAGGTATCCATATAATTGATACATATTTCAATATAATCTATACATACACATAATAATACATAATATTACGTAACAAATGTCATATATATGCAAAGATGGTAAGTAGTTTCCATATACTTTCGTAACATAATTCCTTCCATTGATATACCATCTTCTTGTTCTTAACCATATCCTTGAGGTTCCTATTGATTATTTATACATTGAGGGGAATGAGATTTCATTGAAATCTCAGTAGTAATGAATTACAATCATCATATAAATCAAGCAAGATATAATGTGACATGTTATAAAACTCCAAGATATCCTCAAGTCACATAAAATCATATTTTGCATCATACTAAAAGAGGAACATCAACACTTTGACATTGACATGTTTCTATGCATTTGGCCAAAACACAATTAAATGTCATCAAATCAAAAATTACCACAATGTAAGTTCCTTAATTCAAGCAATCAACATAATCACATTAAACAAGCAAGATAAACAATCAAATTATAATTCAATGCTACCTCTTAACCCTTGATGCAATTTGGCCTCCTTAAGGGAATTATGCTCTCCTTGAATTTTCTCCACAAAACCTATCAATTCAAGTGTAATTCTAAGCCACATTAATAATCATTCAACTTAAACACCACACTTAACCTTAAACTTTCTTAATCCCCCCCTTTTCTTTGAATTTTAATATAATTAATCATCCTTTGATTCCAATAATCTCTTGGCTCATTCCTACATAATTTTTCATGTAGAATTCAAATATCTAATTAGATTTATGAAAATTGACCGAATAGGGGTATCTAGGTTTCTAAAAATTCTATTTTTGATTCCAATGATTTTAAACACTTCCTTTTAATATATCCCTACACAAAAACAGGTTTTAAACTCATTGGAATTATTAAATCAAGGTAAAACAAACTCTTTCCCTAGACCCCCCCTTTGGCTAAATTGAAGCTTAAGAAAACTTAACTTGGTTTTCTTTCAAAATGAACCCAAACACCACTTAAATATACTTATTCCACATGATTTAAAGTTTCTATCCTTCCCTAATGGCCAAGCATTCAGACCAAATTCATGGTAGCAAAACACCTCCAAGAATAATTCAATTTCCTAACCAAAACAAGCTTTAACCTTAACCAAACCAAAGCTCAAACATACCCTGGTGAATCCTTGATTAAACCTTGATGATTCCTTATCTAAAAGCACTCAACAAGCTTAGGTTTGAAGCTCAAGAAAATATTTTGGCAGCACCTCCCCTTCTTTTACCAATTTCTACCTATGTTTTGGTATTTTAAAGAGGTATTTATAGACCAACAAATCTGCCACTTTTTCCCTTGTTCGGATGTGTAAAGTGCCACCTAAGTGAGGCACTTGGCTGCCATCAAGTATAAGATACATCCAAATCAAACCATGTGTCCATTTGCTAGAATATTCCGAGATTTTTGAATGAAAAGTGGGTTTTAGTTCCATTTATTTGAAGGGTCCAGAAAATACACAAACTTGGGCCTTCTTTAGGTCCAATATGGGGCCCACTTTTGTTTAGGATGGCCTAAAAAGATGGCCCACAAGCCAAATCACAATCCCACACTATTTCGAAACTTTATCTGTTACTATACACTAGTAACATTTCATAATTTTTTTAGGCCTTCAAAAATACATTTCTCTCCATGAAAAATCCTCTTTTAATACAAGTACATAATCAAGAAATTTTTAGAATTTTTCTCTAGCTCTAACTATTTATTTTGAATTTTCTCTGATTAGGCCTCTATCGGTAAAACTGTGGGAAATAAATTCTCAAAAATTAATGTCTGAGCTTCCAAGGCCTAAAAAAAATTTTATAAATTTCCATAAATATTTATATAATTAATCCATATTTTTTATGAAATTATTGAGACCTTTCGCTATTTAAAATAATTATCTTCCTTTAATTTTCCACTATTTTCCCGAAAAATCTCCATGTTTGGAAAATTTTGTAATAATTCATTTTCACACCAATTTCACCTCTAGGGCCTCCAATGAGGTTTCAAAACCTCTAATTTACCAAATTTCTATTTTTAGAGAATTTTCTAGAATTTTTCTCAAATTTTCCATTTTGCCCTTCCTAGACTGATAAATTTGAAAATATCGGTCTGGACCCTTTCTGGGTCTCACATCATGTCTAGTTTTCTTAGCCAATCTTCTTTTCCTATTGGTGCTTAACCAAATTTTTTATCCCTTCTATCAATACTAAATTCGACGAGATGTGACGGCCGCTACTAAGATTTCTATAAAATCTCACCCCTTCCATATCTAAATGATACAACTTAGGCGCTGGCTCTTCAAAAGGTAAAGGAAAAGATATGGAGATACCATGAAGAATTATATGCTATGCCATGGAATTATGAACTTTTGTCTTAATCTATGTACATTTGTAAATGACTATAGATACTTGTATGAACATATAACTTTACCTATATGTGGATCATAGTCACATTATGATTATGTAACAATGTGCATGATGAATGGCTTGATCATAGTATGAATTGTCTAACAATGGGCATTAAAAGAGATAGAAAGTTACTTTATTTGTTATAATTTAATAATCATGAGATTTTTAGGAAATGGATGAACTTGGACATAAGATTTGTCAAGTTAAAATTTCTCATTTTAAGCTTTAAATAGAGTAGTATCTCACCTAAATTGGAGTTATGCATGAAAAGTTATATATTTTTGAAGTTATGGTAAAAAATCTAAAAAAGAAAAATTAACCATATGGACAATACATCTTTGGGCTAACATGGAATTTGAATTTCAAAGCTATGAATCTAGTGAGTATTTTTCTAATGCATAAAATTGAAAGAGCTTCAAATAGAACTTTGAATCATCTTATTTTAATTTTTCTAGAATTAGTTATGAATTTTCAAAGTTAGCTAAAATTTTAGGGTTATCTTGTGAATAGTAACCCGAGAAGAGAATTTTTGAAAACTTGATTTTTTATTCTTGTGGCCATGAGATGTTGCTACTTTTGCCTCTATTTGATAAATTATATAGTAAAAAGCAAAGATGTTACGTTTTGGTATCAGAGCAAAGGTTCTGGCTTACTGTGGCATGCTCTGATTATGTGGTAAGTTAGTTATGAGAAAGTTTATTTGTGATTATGAGTAAATCTGCAAGAAAAATACTCTAATAGCTTGTGTTAAAGGAGCAAAGTCCAAGTGTCACACCTTACTATTTCATCAACTTAAGTTCCATTTAAAACCATTTTAGACCACATTGGATGGTCTTGGGCTCACATTTTATCTGAAAATGCTAAATTTCGGATTTTTACTGTTCATTAGGTAAAAATCCAGTTTTTCTGGCCCAACTTCGAAAATTCATAACTTATTCCAAAAAAATCGAAATGGGGTGGTTCAAAATTTTATTTAAAGCTCTTTAAGTTCTATTTCAAGGAAAAATAATTTTGTGATCCAATTCCTTAGGAAAAAGCGTCAATTGTTTGTGAAAGGTGACACTGTCCATTTGCCAAAAACCCTTTTTCCCAGATTTTGACCTTTAACTTTGAAAAATCATTAAAAATCGTATACTTGGCCATTTTTAACGTGTTAGCTATCAAGTTGAAGCTTATGACATTATCTATAACCATGCCAAATTTCACGGTTAAAAACATTCAGGAGCATAATTAAAAAGTCACGTGAATGTGGTAGTGTCAGTGTGTTACAGCACTGTTAGTATAATACATAGCCAAAAAGATCCACAAAATTTTTGTGGCAAGACACCACAATTTAACCTTCAATCTGCAGCTTTCCCTTAGAGGATTCAGGTCCTAAAATGTTAGATTGCATTTGTGGAATGAGATTTCTTTGAAATCCCAATAGCAAATTAACCAACTATATCACCAACAAGCATCATCAACATGCATAACTACATTAACTACTATTGGTGAACTAACATACTTATCATTTGGCAAACTCAATCATGCAAAGGCCAAAGCAAGAAAGTACAAAGAGCAGCCACATCACAATCAAGAAAGTTCAACCACATAATAGCAATTAATCATGCAATAATCAATAATGCTAAGTTAGTGTTAGTAGCTAGGTTTAACTTGCTACCTTGCTCCAAAAGCTTGAGCTTTCTTTCTTTCTCTTCTTTCCCTTCACAAATATCAAACCCTAGCAATGAAATCCATTAAAAAGGTCAGCAAGACTCATTAACCAATAAAGAAAAAGCAACAACACAAATAAAAAATGACTCTTGCTCCTTGAAACTTCCACCTTTGATCACTATTTTTCAACTTGTTTCCTTTTAACCCTAAAAATTGCTTCTTGACTTATTGCTACATGGTTTGTCATGTAGATTCCAAATATGTGCTTAAATCTATGAAAATAAAACTCCTCCTTTCATCTACCCTTGACCGAACCACTAGGGTTACTTGAACCAAAAATTACAACTTTGTTTTAATGCTTCCAACACTTGTTCCTTTTGGTTTACCTTACACCATTTCTCATTTTAAGCATCATGGAAGCCTTAAAACATTGAAAAACTCATCCTAGGGTTCATTCATCATCTTGGCCGAAATGAACATCCAAAGAAACAACCAAGAAAAATGCTTCAAAACAACCTATACTCACTTGCAACCACTAGGAGCTAATATGTTTTGATGTGTCTTAGCAAGTGTGATCAACAAAAATTCCTTCCCCTCAAGATAACCAGTTCGGTCAATACCCAAAGGAGAGGAGAAACATATTTTTCAACCATAGAAAGAAAAAACAAAGCAACAACCTATCTAGAACCAAGAACTAACCTTGAATCCTTGGTTGTATGGTCAAAGATGCTAGCTTTTCCTTGTTCCTTCTTCAAAACCCTCTCTTTTCTCTCCTTTCCTCCCTTGGCCGAACCAACATCTGAAAATGAGGGGGAGATGAGCTTGTTTAATGAGCCAAAATATCCCAACCATCCTCTTTAATGAGAATCCAAGTGTCATTACCCTCTTTAATCTTGCTTTCTCTTTCTTAATTAACAAAATCCAAATGAATTTAATTACCAAAAGTCAAAATCCTCTCCATTTGAGGAGTGACACTTGGCAAGTTCAAATCCTCTCCCTTGAGGGCTTACACATGGCTCAATGTGATCCATTTGATTTGCAAGACACTAGTCTTGTTTTATCAGTATACTTTAGCTTTGAGTTTAACTTCCTTTCTATAATTACAGTAGTTTGGCCTCTGTAATTATTTTCTGTCAGATTTCTAATTTATTCTCCTCATTTTTACCTTCCCAAATTGCGCTCTTTGCCTCAAAATTAATTTCCTAATAATTAAATAAAAAGAAAAATTAATTTCCTCCTCTTTAGGGATTTTCCCACTTTTCACAAGTATTTGGAAAAATCTTGGATACTTGAGGGTCTTCATTTAATTCCATAATCTCTTATAATTCCTTGGGGTCTCATAGGAATTTTCTTGGAATTTTATTCTCCTTAAAAATATTTATTTGGAATTTTCCGAATAAAATCCCTTAATTAGCCTAAATTACCCTTAAATTCTCTTATAATTTCTCTAAGGGTAATTTGGTCATAAAACTAATTTTATAATTTCATATAACTCTCAGAGGATATTATCCTTATTTTTTCTTAATTTTCCAAGACTTGGAAATATTTTTCCTTATTTACATTTGACCAATTTTCCTTAATTAGTCAAATTCCTATATTTGGCTTGGAAAATTATGGTAATTATTTTCCACTAAAATTCTTCTATTTCTTCTTATCATTTTTAATCCTCAATAATTTGAGAATATTTCTTATTTCTAATTACCATAATGCTGGATGTGGCATTTCTCCCCCCTAAATAAATTTCATCCTCGAAATTTAAAGCATACCTTAATGGAAAAGCTTAGGGTACTTTTCATTCATCTCAGTTTCCATCTCCCATGTAGCTTCTTCAGAGGACAGACCCTTCCAGACCACTTTGACTAGTGAAATCTTCTTGTTCCTCAGCTACTTGACCTTTTGATGAATGATTTGTTCTGGTCTAACCTCAAAAGATAGATTATCTTGAAGCGCAATGTCATCATAGCTTATGACATGCATTGGATTTGGATGGTACTTCTTCAATTGGGAGACATGGAAAACATCATGAATCTGACTTAATTTCGGGGGAAGAGCCAACTTGTAGGCCACTGGTCCAGCTTTGGATAAAATTTGAAATGGTCCAACATACTTTGGACTGAACTTCTTAGTCTTTAGGGATCGACAGACTCCTGTTGTTGCCGACACTTTGAGGAAAACGTGATCACCAACATCAAATTCTAACGGTCTCCTTCTTGTATCTGCATAACTCTTCTATCTACTCTGAGCCGTTAGAAGTCTTTGCTGAATAGCTTTAATCTATTGGGAAGTCTGATCCACTATATCAGGACCAAGAGAACTTCTTTCAGTAAGCTCTGTCCAGCATAAGGGAGATCTGCACTTCCTCCTATAAAGTACCTTGTAAGGTGCCATTCGAATACTTGAATGGAAACTGTTATTGTAGGCAAATTCAATTAACGGTAAAGATTCATCCCAATTACCGCCAAAATCCAATACATAGGCACGTAACATGTCCTCCAATGTCTGAATCGTTTGTTTCGTCTGCCCATCAGTCTAGGGGTGGTAGGCTATGCTGAATCTAAGAGTGGTGTCCATCTCTTTCTGTAAGGACCTCCAAAACTTAGAAGTAAATCTTGGGTCTCAGTCCGAAACAATACTGCTTGGAACACCATGCAGCCTAACAATTTCCTTGATGTAAAGTCTCGGTAACTTTTCTGAAGAATCCTTAACATTCATAGAGAGAAAATGTGTGGACTTAGTCAGACAGTCTATTATCACCCATATTGCATCATGTTTAGCCGCTGTCATTGGTAACCCCACTATAAAGTCCATGGATATGCTATCCCATTTCTACTTAGGGATATCCAGGGGTTGCAACTCTCCTGCAGGCTTCTGATGTTCTATCTTCACCTTCTGGTAAGTAAGACATTGTGTCACATATTCTGTAATATCCATCTTCATTCCAGGCCACCAGAAAAGTTCTCTAACATTATGGTACATCTTTGTCATTCCTAGGTTAAGAGTATACTTGCTCTTATGGGCTTCTGCCAGTATCTTTTCTCTAAGGTCAGATACTTGGGGAACATAGGTTCTTCCTTTAAACTTCAGTATCCCCTTCTCAAAAATTTTAAAGTTCTTATTCTCTCCTTTAGACAGCTTCCGTTTGAGAATTTTCACTAGCCAATCCTGTGATTGTGCTTCTCCGATTTGATCCTTGAGCAGGGCTGTAAACTGGGTTCGACCTCTATTTCCTTCTACTAACTGCATCTAATATAGAGGACCCCAATCTCTGAAATCCTCTACTAGCTTCTGCTCTCTGATCATTAGTGATGCTACCTATACTGCCTTTCTTCTTAAGGCATCCGCAGCTACATTTGCTTTGCCTGAATGGTACTTAATCTGAAAATCATAGTCTTTAAGTAAGTCCATCCACCTTTGTTGTCTCATATTCAACTCTTTTTGATCATGAAGGTACTTGAGGCTTTTGTGGTCGCCAAACAATTCTATTGTTGCTCCATACAGATAGTGTCTACATATCTTTAGTGCATAAACTATCACTACCAATTCCAGGTCGTGGGTCAAATAATTCTCTTCGTGAGATTTCAACTGGCGTGAGGCATAGGCTACTACTCACCCTTACTGCATAAGCACACATCCTAGTCCCTGCTTGCTAGTATCTGTGTAAACCACATACGGTTATGAAGGATCGGGAAGTATAAGTACGGGAGTAGAAGTGAGCTTCCTCTTTAGCTCCTGAAAACTAGCCTTACTCTTCTCATCCCACAAGAATGGCTGGTTCTTCCTGGTTAACTTGGTCAGCAGAAGAGCAATTCGAGAAAAGTCCTGGATGAATCTTCTGTGATACCCTGCTAGTTTGAGAAAACTTCTGATCTTGATCATCGTCTTGGGTCTCTCCTGGTTAAGTACTGCCTCAATCTTACTGGGGTCGACAGCCACTCGCTCTCGAGAAATCACATGGTCGAGAAATCAGACTTCCTGAAGACAAAATTCACACTTGCTAAGTTTAGCCACTAGTTGCTTCTCTTTCAGGGTATTTAGGACAATCCTCAAATGCATCTCATGCTCTTCAAGAGACTTGGAGTACACTAAAATGTCATCAATGAATACGACCACAAATTGATCCAAATAAGGATGGAAGATCCTCTTCATGTAGTCCATGAATATCACGGGTGCGTTCATCAATCCAAACAGCATCACTAAGAATTCATAGTGCCCATATCGAGTTCTAAACACAGTTTTAGGGACATCTTCAAATTTAATCTTGAATTAGTGGTAGCCAGATCTTAGATCAATCTTAGAGAATACGCTGGCTCCAACTAGCTGGTCTAACAGATCGTCTATCCTAGGGAGTGGATACTTATTCTTAACTGTGACTTTGTTCAACTCCCTGTAATCTATGCACAATCTTAGACTACCATCCTTTTTCCTGACAAACAACACTGGAGCACCCCATGGTGATACACTTGGTCTAATAAAACCTTTTTCGAGTAATTCCACTATTTGCTTCTTAAGTTCTGTCATTTCATTTGGAGCCATTCTATAAGGGGCCTTAGAAATTGGCCCTGCTCCAGGTACGATGTCAATTGTGAATTCGATTTCTCTGTCTGGGGGTAATCCTCTAATCTCTGTTGTGAACACTTCCGGGAATTCCCTAACAACTGGGATTTCTCCCATCCCTTCCTCAACCTCTACTTGCATGGAGAAGAAAATGAGGAATCCTTGACAGCCTTTCCATAGGCATTTGCCGGCTTGGGCTTCCGTGGTGAAGTTCAATCTAACTGCCGGATTCAACTCTAAATCTCTCGAGGGTAAGATTAGGGTTTTATTCTTACAGTCCATTAGGATATTGTAGGATGACAACCAATTTAGTCCAATCACCATATCAATCTCATGGAAGGGCATACACATCAAGTCTACAGCAGTGCAACAGTGTTCATAACAAACTATGCAGTTTAAGCACACATCAGATATAATCACCCTATTCTGTGTTGGGGTGGACACATGTATATCATATGGCAATGTATTTATATTCAAGCCAAGTCTTTCAACACAGGCATATGAAATAAAAGAATGATTAGCACCTGAATCAAACATTGCAATCACCGGGGAATTGTTAATCATGATCGTACCTTGGATCATTTCCGGAGACTTCCGGGCTTCTTCCCTTGTGAGGGTAAACACTCGACCCTGGGTGCATGGTTTTGCCTGTTCAGTGTTTTGCGGGCATTCACTTGAGAAATGTCCAGGTTTGCTGCATGTGTAGCAAACATTCTGCCTAGCCATGCATAGTTTGTCACCGTGATTCTTGCCATACTTTGCACTCTCCTTGCCCTTCGGTGTCTTACCGCCTTTCTTATTCTTGTGGTTATTCTAGGGTTACTTCCTTTTCTTACTTGCATTAGATGAGGTGCCACCCCGACCTCTCTAACCTCCCTTCTCTTCTCTAGGAGTAGTCTTGACCATCAGATGATGGTTTAAGCTGCTTTCTGTGATTCGGCAAGCCTCGACCGCCTTGTTGAACTACTCAAATTGTCTGGGAGCAATCATCTCCCTCAATGATGTCCTTAGTCCTCGAACCATCTTCTCTGTTGTCCACCTCTCATCATCTCTATAGCGGAGATAGCTTGAATAATGAGAGAGACAGATGAACTTGGCCAAGTACTCGTCAAAAGGTTCGTCATCTTTTTGTTTCAGAGTCAGAAATTTTGCTTCTCTCTTATCTCAGACAGACTTTAGGAAATACTTCTCATAGAACTGCTCCAGAAACACTTCCCAAGTCACCGTCGAGTTTTGAGCATCTAGAAGAATTTCAGTATTCTTCCACCAGCGATCAGCATCTCTCTAGCTTATATATCGCCATCTGGGCTTTTTACTCTAATGAGCAGTCCAGTACCTTAAAAATCTTCTCTAGACGGTTAATCCAATCTTTCACCGCTTGGACATCAAATGTTCCATCAAACAATGGTGGGTTGTGCTTACAGAAGCGGGTCATCCATTACTGGATGCTATCGAGGTCTGCTACTGGCATTGCCAGCCTGGGCAATGGTTCTGATGCTTATGCTGCAGAGACCTCTTCCTCTGGCTGCCTCCTGTCGAGGTTTGCTAATGCCCCTGCTACTGTTACAGCTATCAGTGCATCCCTTTCTTGTTCCTGGCGAGCTTGCGCTGCTTTCATGTCTTTGATGGTCTTCTGCTGTTGCTCGAGGCGATCCAAAATTAACTGTAGTGGATTGGGAGGGACCCTTATGTCTTGCACTGGGGGTCTCTCTGATGAAAGGTTTCATCGAGTTCTAACCATCGTTTAACTAACCGGATAGCATAACAAGGAACAAGAAATAAATATCATGCTTAGATTTCATTAAGAAAATAGACATACAACATTCAGCATTCGAGCATCAGCCAACCAGAGTACAATTTAAAACATTCATCAACCAAGCACTATCAGCCTAACCTACACGGGTTAGCTGTACCAAAATACATCCTATGTTAGTGATAGAAGGGTCCTAGTCATCTACAGAAAGTGAACGATAACAAAGCCCTCGAGGCTTCGAATCCAGTCCTCCACATCATCTCCCAATAAGTAGTTTAAGCGAGTGATCTCATGGGTCCAGAAAGGGGTATTAGGTAGGATCTCTACCATCTTACTTAGCTAGTCAAAAGGATCCAGGTAAGGGTGGCCTGGTCCATGGGCCTAATACAGCTCTCTTACACCCTGGAGGTAGTCTAGGTGTACTCTTAGGTCTGCATCCACATCCCTCCTGATGTGATGTCCTAGGAACCTTAGCCGGTCACTCAGCTGACCCACACTGTGGATCTCATGACTAGGCCGAACTGGGGCAGGTACAACTGGAATCGCAAGTGCCACAGGTATTAGCGGCGCTCGAGGTACAATTGGTCCAGTACTAGGTCCAGGGATATTACATGGATGTATAACAGGGGCAACAGGCTGTTTAAGGGATTGAATATAAAGGTCCAAGTCTAATGGCTCCTGGTACAGGCCTATTACAGGGTTGATCAAGTCTCTGGGTTTGGGGAGGTACAACAACTATTCTGCAGTGATCCCTAGCAGCTCAGGATAGCACTCAGCATAGTCATTGGAGCACACTGATGAATGGCCAGGGCTAGCATCTCCTATTATCTGTTCCTCCGAGTCCTCATCCTTAGTGAGATCAATTACATTAAGATCCCAATCGTTGACTGACAGCTCGGACTTAGAGTTCCAATCCATAGCAATCCCCATCCTGATTTTTGTAACGAGGTGTTAATTCTTTCTTAACTAACCCAAAATCTTGGGAATATTTAAGCAGAGCGTTCTATCCTATGCCAGAACCTCCGCTCTGATACTAAAAATGTCACACCTTACTATTTTATCAACTTAGGTTCCATTTAAAACCATTTTAGACCATATTGGATGGTCTTGGGCTCACCTTTTATATGAAAAATGCTAAATTTCAGATTTTTACTGTTCATCAGGTAAAAATCTAATTTCTCTGGCCCAACTTCGAAAATTCATAACTTATTCCAAAAAAATAAAAATGGGGTGGTTTAAAATTTTATTTAAAGCTCATTAAGTGCTCTTTCAAGGAAAAATAATCTTGTGATCTAATTCCTTAGAAAAAAGCGTCAGGTTTTTGTGAAAGGTGACACTGTCCATTTGCCAAAAACCCTTTTTCCCAGGTATTGAATTGAATCTCAAGAAATTATCTATAATCATGCCAAATTTTGTGGTTCAATGCATTCGGGAGCATAATCAAAAAGTCACGTGAACATGGTAGTGTCAGTGTGTTACAACACTGTTAGTATAATACATACATAGCCAAAAAGATCCACGAAATTTTTGTGGCAAGACACCACAATTTAACCTTCAATCTACAGCTTTCCCTTAGAGTATTCAGGTCCTAAAATTTTAGATTGCATTTGTGGAATGAGATTTCTTTGAAATCTCAATAGCAAATTAACCAACTATATCAACAACAAGCATCATCAACATGCATAACTACATTAACTACTATTAGCGAACTTACATGCTTATCATTTGGCAAACTCAATCATGCTAAGGCCAAAGCAAGAAAGTACAAAGAGCAGCCACATCACAATCAAGAAAGTTCAACCACATAATAGCAATTAATCATGCAATAATTAATAATGCCAAGTTAGTGTTAGTAGCTAGGTTTAACTTGCTACCTTACTCCAAAAGCTTGAGCTTTCTTTCTTTCTCTTCTTTCCCTTCACAAATATCAAACCCTAGCAATGCAATCCATCAAAAAGGGCAGCAAGACTTATTAACCAATAAAGAAAAAGTAACAACACAAATAAAAAATGACTCTTGCTCCTTGAAACTTCCACCTTTGATCACTATTTTTCAACTTGTTTCCTTTTAACCCTAAAAATTGCTTCTTGACTTATTGCTACATGGTTTGTCATGTAGATTCCAAATATATGCTTAAATCTATGAAAATAAAACTCCTCCTTTCAGCTACCCTTGACCGAACCACTAGGGGTACTTGAACCAAAAATTACAACTTTGTTTTAATGCTTCCAACACTTGTTCCTTTTGGTTTACCTTATACCATTTCTCATTTTAAACATTATGGAAGCCTTAAAACATTGAAAAACTCATCCTGGGGTTCAGTCATCATCTTGGCCGAAATGAACATCCAAAGAAACAACTAAGAAAAATGCTTCAAAACAACCTATACTCACTTGCAACCACTAGGGGCTAACATGTTTTGATGTGTCTTAGCAAGTGTGATCAACAAAAATTCCTTCCCCTCAAGATAACCAGTCCGGTCAACACCCAAAGGAGAGGAGAAACAGATTTTTCAACCATAGAAAGAAAGAAAACAAAGCAAGAACCTATCTAGAACCAAGAACTAACCATGAATCCTTGGTTGTATGGTCAAAGATGCTAGCTTTTCCTTGTTCCTTCTTCAAAACCCTCTCTTTTCTCTCCTTTCCTCCCTTGGCCAAACCAAAATTTGAAAATGAGGGGGAGATGAGCTTGTTTAATGTGCCAAAATATCCCAACCATCCTCTTTAATGAGAATCCAAGTGTCATTACCCTCTTTAATCTTGCTTTCTCTTTCTTAATTAACAAAATCCAAATGAATTTAATTACCAAAAGTCAAAATCCTCTCCATTTGAGGAGTGACACTTGGCAAGTTCAAATCCTCTCCCTTGAGGGCTTAACACATGGCTCAATGTGATCCATTTGATTTGCAAGACACTAGTCTTGTTTTATCAGTATACTTTGGCTTTGAGTTTAACTTTCTTTTTATAATTACAGTAGTTTGGCCTCTGTAATTATTTTCTGTTAGATTTCTAATTTATTCTCCTCATTTTTACCTTCCCAAATTGCCCTCTTTGCCTCAAAATTAATTTCCTAATAATTAAATAAAAAGAAAAATTAATTTCCTCCTATTTAGGGATTTTCCCACTTTTCACAAGTATTTGGAAAAATCTTGGATACTTGAGAGTCTACTTTAATTCCATAATCTCTTATAATTCCTTGGGGTTTCATAGGAATTTTCTTAGAATTTTATTCTCATTAAAAATATTTATTTGGAATTTTCTGAATAAAATCCCTTAATTAGCCTAAATCACCCTTAAATTCTCTTATAATTTCTCTAAGGGTAATTTGGTCATAAAACTAACTTTATAATTTCATATAACTCTTAAAGGATATTATCCTTTTTTTTTTAATTTTCCAAGTCTTGAAAATATTTTTCCTTACTTTCATTTGACCAATTTTCCTTAATTAGTCAAATTCCTATATTTGGCTTGGAAAATTATGATAATTATTTTCCACCAAAATTCTTCTATTTCTTCTTATCATTTTTAATCCTCAATAATTTGAGAATATTTCTTATTTCTAATTACCATAATGCTAGATGTGACACCAAGGAGACTATGAACTTTAGGTAGGAATAGCTGGACTTTTGAAATGTATAAATATAATGATACTGGCTGTATATGCAAATGGCCTTTGTTGCTCTGTTGTATATAATGACTCTGTTCCTTTGTAGTTCAAAGAATGGGACAAGATGGCAAGAACAAGAAGGAATGCTCAAGCAGGGGGGACAACCTGAGGAACAAGGTAGTCCTCCGGTCGAACCAATACAAATGATTATGGATAGACTAGAGGAATAGTAGCACATGATGGAAGAGATATGGGCTAATCAAGCTTATCACGAAAGAGAGCATGATACCACAATACAGTAGTAGTGGTAGCAACAACTCCCTATTTGCAACAACTCGATCCAGGAATGGCTAGGTTACTCTAACAACTAGTCTAACCTCATGATATTCTAGGTAAGTAAGCTAGACCTGTAGCAGAATAGGATAGTATCCAGTAGCGGACTATACAGTTCTATAAGCATAACTCACCTACTTTTGAAGTCTTTAATTCATGCTTTCAACATCCTCTATAGGAGAAAAATATCTCCCTATCTGCTTACTTAGTCATTCATTCTAGGAGATCATACAAACATGTACTATTTAATTGTCCTACAGTATATTCCTACTTCTCTGTCCTAACTTTCAAAACTCATCTCTTATCATACAAATCATTTTATATGATCTAATACTTGTTTTAAAACTTAAGATGTGTATTAACCATTTATAAAATTTCATGGGAAAATTTGGACTTTTGCTTTGGAATTAACTCGCCTCAATTTAGTCCCTTCGTGTTGGAATGGATTCTCTGCTTAACTTGCTAAGTTCATTTCTTTTCGTATATATAACTATTCCAACATACTTTTTTTTTTGCCAGATATTGCAGCATACTTGAAGTACACTATTCTCATGACATATTCATGTAACATGCCATTAATATTAAGTATAATGATCACCTTAATACACATTAGAATGACAAGATAATAGATTCAATACTTAATAACTTAAAAAAAAATCTTGAATTCTCCATATCAAACTTTCTGTTTTATCTCATGCCTTCATCTCTTCATGCCCATAGTACTTGTTATGGTTTTTTATTAGAGGGTGAGATTTAGGGGAATCCCAGTAGCAAACAATACCATTCATGCATTCAAGGAAAAAACTTGGTATATGACATGTTTACATTACATGAAATCATGACTAGCATAATGATATGTTTACATCCTCAATATTTCATGGATTTCACACTGTTAGGATTAAGGTTTTGATTATAACAAAGTAATTAATTTGTGTTTTAGTATGTTGATCGATCATCTGATCGATCAAGGATTTATCGATAAGCTGATAGATAATATCTCTGTACAATTAAGTAACCTAGCAAAAACTTTGATCGATAGCTTGTTAGATAATGTGTTGATCGATCATTGTTAACTTAGTTGTCTATGAAAGTATGGAGTAAATTATCGATCACTTGATCGATAATCAGGATGATCAAACATCTGTCAGATAAAGGGATACAAATCTGATAGGCATTTATCAATAACATGATCGATAAACAGATTATCGATGAGAAGACAGATAAATGGTAATACGTTCTACTCACTCTATGTTTTGCTTTAGTCATCATTTATCGATCACTTTATCGATCAGCCATTTATCGATAATATGATCGAACATTGCTTCTTAACACCTTGTGTGTAGGTACTTATTTCAGTGGCTTATCGATCACCTGATTGATTAGCAAATTAGCGATCACGTGATCGATAATCAATACATCATTCTTAAATCATGGCTCTTCGATCACCGGATCGATAATCAGATTATTGATAATATTATCGATCACTGTACTTCATGTTTACCTTGTTTTCACATAACGTGATCGATAAATCAGTTCTTTGATTTTACAAGAATAAACCTCTTTATCGATAACATGATCGATCATTCATTAATCGATCACCTATTCAATCAACCTACATAGCCTCTGTTTTCACTGAATATAGTTTTGCTTATTGCTCATCGATAAGGTTATCCATAATCTATTTATCAATAATGTGTTTGAAAATTAGTGCTTCAAAACTTATTTCTATAACACTTTGATTATCGATAACCTGGTCGATCAACAAGTGTTCAATCACTTGTTCGATCATGAGGCAATTTCAGTTTAAACTTTAACTAGTCTCAGTGTTTCTCAAAATTTATCATCTATTTCATTCGAGCTTTTCTCAGCCTTCATAATTGTCTTAATTCTCTATCTAAAGAGATTCAAAAACAAAAGTGACCTTGATCTTCTTTTTCTATGAATTCAAGTATGATGTCATTATTTCTTTTTATCGATCACTTGATCGATAAATGATTGATCCATCACTTGATCAATAATCTTAGTTATCTGCTTCAAAAGCTCTTACTCTGAATAATCGATAACCTTATCGATCAAGCAGTAATCGATCATTACTTCGATCAAGCATGATTAGTTATTACTCAGTATATTTAACAACTGATTGATTCTAACCATAAACTATGAATGTTCATTTTATCATTTGTTCGATTCTACTTTTGATCTTACTCTGCAAAGAAAACTTATTGAATCAATGTATTTTTGCAGATTACAAAGAAAAACCCAACGGCTCTCCAATAGTTGTCCAAGGAGCCTGTAACCTATCTTGTCAGAAGCATTAATGGCGAAAACCGTTGCAACTGGAAAAACACGCAACCGGACTCTCAACAGCTAGAAGCTCTTCTATCTAACGGTTACTAAACTACCTCAACTGTAAAAGGCACAAAGAAGCATTAAATGAACAGATTGAATATGCTAGCTACCCTCTGTTGATTATTTACTGTTGCATTCAATACTCTGTTCTTCCATACACCGAGCTTTAATGATTATCATTTATTCACTCTATAAGAGAGTTTACATTTTCATCATTAATCATGTCTTGTGTGATACTCAAGAGTGTGGACTCTTGAGTGGGTTTGTAACCTTACGGGAAGTAAGGGGGAGTGATTGAGAGTATCAGTTACTGTACTAAGGCGCCAAGAGCCCAATTAATCTTGGAACATAGTGGAATATTCAGAGGTGTTTTAAGGACTGGAGGTAAGTCAAGTGGTTGAGACTGAATCATTATAAATCTTGTGTCTTCCTTTCTACAGTGAAATCTTTCTAACTTACACTCTCTGTTTCCGATAGTTCATTGTTTTAATTTTGCAAAATTTTTATAACTCACCCAATTCACCCCCCTCTTGGGTGAGACTGCCACTAACATTTGGTATCAGAGTAGGTCTCTTCAATAAAGACTGAACAGTTTGAAGAGAGATCCCATGGCAGGATTCAGAGACAGCGTGCTGCTCGAAGGATGTTCAACGTCCAAACCACCGGGCTTCAACGGTGAAAACTATACCTTTTGGAAGATGAGGATGAAAATCTTCATCAAGGCAACCAGGTATGGATTATGGGACATGATAGAGCATGGTAACTATGTTCCTATGAAAACTGTAGATGGACAGCAAATACGCAAGAGTCCTAATGAGTTCGATAAAGAAGACAGAAAGTTGGTGACCCCAAATGACAAAGTCATCAACATACTTACTTGTGCACTGAGCCAACGAGAATACTTTCAAGTTTCCAGCTTGGAAACTACGAAAGAAATGTGGAAAGCACTATAGATAGCTCACGAAGGGACCACCGGTGTAAAACAGAGCAAAATCAATACTCTCACCATAGAATTCGAGCTATTCAGAATGAAGGATGGAGAGAGTGTTCGAGACATGGAAGTCAGAATCTCACATCTCATAAATCATCTCACGGCACTCAGAAAGAAGTACAGTCAGGAGGACCAAGTAAGAAAAATCTTAAGTGGTCTCACAAAAGAATGGGATCCGAAGGTAACAGCCATTGAAGAAACGAAGGGAGAATCAATTGGCTCGGTTGCAACACTATTCAGAAGCCTTGCAGAATATGAGAGCAAGCAAAGATATAAAAAGTAAATGAACGAGAAAAACTGCAAAAGTATAGCTCTCAAAACTCAAGAAAGTGAAGACAACAATGAAGAAGATCTGGATGATGATGAAATGGGTCTTATCGTTAGAAGATTCAAAAATTTCTACAAGAACAAAACCGGAAGGAAGTTTTAGTCAAAACGCAGAATCTCAACATCTCAGAATGAGCCAAAAGAATCAATCATCTGCTTCGAATGCAAGAAACCAGGACACATCAAAGCAGGGTGTCCCCAGCTATCCAAGATGAAGGACAAAGAAAAGAAGAAAGAAAGATTCAGAAAGAAGAAAGCCTTTATCATATCAATCTGGGGAGATAGTTCTTCGGAAGAAGAAGAAGAAAGTGATGATGAAGAAACTGCCAACATCTGCCTTGTGGCTCAGGAAGACGAAGAATCAGAGACAAATGAGGTAATCACTTCTGAACCCTCCTATGATGAATTGCAGTTTGAATGCAATGCATTATATTTGGAATTAGTAAGAATTGCAAAGGAGTTGGTAAGCTCCATGCAAAGAATAAAATTCTTGGAGGAATAGCAAACGAAGTAGAAGGACAACGCAGTCCCACCTTCAGTATGCATGGAATGTGAACAGAATAGAAAGAAGGCTAAAGATCTCACAAAAACCTTAGAAAAATTCACTTAGGGTAGTGAAATGCTCAAAGTGATTTTGGGAGCTCAACGGTGTTCGATGGATAAAACTAGAATAGGATATGATCCTGTTCAAGATAACACGAAGTGAAAGAAGAAGAGTAGTGGTCAATC
This sequence comes from Neltuma alba, assembly GCF_004799145.2. Lineage (NCBI taxonomy): Eukaryota > Viridiplantae > Streptophyta > Magnoliopsida > Fabales > Fabaceae > Neltuma > Neltuma alba. Next base: position 110,155 of record NW_021631932.1, read on the forward strand.
GTATCTTACATTCTTTAGAAATACTATTCATTCCTCTAATCTTTTTACGCTTTGCTCTTATTGCAACTGTAAAGGTCATACAACCTCTTCTTGTTATCACAAGAACAAAGGAATTTAAGGGACATTAGAATGGGTGCCTAAAGGTACTTATGTGCCTAGGACAACTCATACTAACCAAAAAGGACCTAAGAAGGTATGGGTACCTAAAACATGATTGTGTTGTTGCAGTATGCCTCAAAGCATCCAGAACAAACAAATGGTACATCGATAGTGGATGCTCTAGACATATGACGGGTGATACTAAGAAGTTCACATCATTCAAACCAAAAGACGGAGGCAAAGTAAGTTTCGGTGGCAATCAATCTGGAAGAATTGCTGGAATAGGAGAGATAGGGAGCAACAAAGGAATGAAGGTTGAAGATGTATACTACGTGGAAGCACCGTGTCACAATCTACTCAGCGTCAGTCAGAGTACCGACAAAAACAATTGGGTGATCTTCGATTCAGAAGAATGCTTAGTAATAAGCAAAGACGACTTGCCATTGAAGAAAGAAGAGTTGAATATAAAGCTGAGAGCTCCAAGGGACGGTAACTGTTATACACTCCAAATTGACTCTAAATCTTCTGAAAACTGTTTTATTAGCAAAAAGGAGGAAAGTTGGGTTTGGCATAAACGTCTTGCACATTTTAACATGAATCAACTTTCAAAATTAACAAAAAGGGATTTGGTTATTGGTTTACCGAAAATTCAGTACGAACATGATATTATTTGTGATGCCTGTCAAAAGGGTAAACAAAAAAAGTCTTCATTTAAATCAAAGAAGACAGTCTCAACTGAAAAGCCACTACAAATGCTTCACATGGATTTGGTTGGTCCGTCGAGAGTGAAAAGTTTCGGTGGAAACCTGTACACTCTTGTGATAGTTGATGACTATTCAAGTCTCACTTGGACTTTGTTTCTTTTCTCTAAAGATGAAACATTTAATGCATTCATTGTTTTTGCCAAAAAGGTCCAAAATAAGAAAGGTATTTCCATTGTGTCAATTAGGTCTGATCACGGAGGAGAATTTGAAAACAACGAATTTGTAGACTACTGTGCAAGCATGGAATTGATCACAATTTTTCAACACCAAGAACTCCTTAACAAAATGGTGTTGTCAAACGAAAAAATAGAGTGCTCACAAAAATGACAAGGGCATTGCTGAACGAGAAAGGAATTTCACAAGTGTTCTGGGCAGAAGCAATGAGCACGGCTTGCTACATCTCCAATGGAGCCTACATCAGAACACTGCTCAGGAAAACACCATATGAGCTATATAAAGGAAGAAAGCCTAACCTAGCTCATCTAAAGATCTTCGGGAGTAAATGCTACGTTCACAACAACAACAAAGAGAATCTCGGTAAATTCGATCCTAAAGCTGATGAAGGTTTATTTCTTGGTTACTCTAAGCGTAGTAAAGGTTATAGGATTTTCAACAAATGTACTTTTACAATTGAAGAATCAATACATGTTGTGTTTGTTGAAACCGAACCTATTTCAAAACCTCTAGATGATGATGCTGAGATCGTTCAAAATTTTCAAAAACTGGATTTAAAAAAATTTTCAAACAAATTACCTTCTGAAGAATGTTTAGAAACAAAAATGATTTAAATGAACCTTCTTCACCAGAAAATTTAGAGCAGCCTAAGGCTTGGAGACATAACCGAGACCATTCAGTAGAACAAGTCATTGGTAAAGTCAATGAAGGGGTCAAAACCCAGAGTCAAGTGTTCAATGAAGTACGCTTCTCTGCATTCATATCGCATATTGAACCTACCAATGTTGATGAGGCCCTATTCGACAAATTCTGGATAGTCGCAATGCATGAAGAGCTTAACCAATTTGAGAGAAATCAAGTTTGGGAATTGGTACCCAGACCTAGGGGGTGTTTGGATGCCCCAAAAAAGTGCTTCTTAGAAGCACTTTTCCACTAATTGAGATAAACTCCTCCACATATTTACTTTGTAGACTGTAAAATTACTTTTGAAACCATGGTTTGGTTTCCATCCAAACACCCCCTAATGATCATCCAGTCATAGGCACCAAATGGGTATTCAAAAATAAGCTTGATGAATGTCAGAAACAAAGCCAGATTAGTAGCTAAAGGATATAATCAAGAAGAAGGCATTGATTATGAAGAAACTTATGCTCGAGTAGCTAGATTGGAGGCCATACGAGTACTCTTAGCCTTTGCTTGCATAAAAGATTTCAAATTATATCAAATGGATGTTAAAAGTGCATTTTTGAACGGCTATATTTTAGAAGAAGTTTTTATCGAACAACCTCCTGGTTTTGAAGACTCAAACTTTCCTGATCACGTTTATAAACTGAAAAAGGCTTTATATGGTTTAAAACAAGCTCCTAGAGCTTGGTATGATTGACTTAGCAATTTTCTGATAGAAAAGAGATTTGAAAGAGGTAAAGTGGATGCTACTCTTTACATTAAAAGAAGTAGGAAAGATCTTTTGATTGTCCAAATTTATGTGGATGATATTATTTTCGGAGCTACTAATGAAGATCTTTGTCAAGAGTTTGCCAAGCTAATGCAGGGAGAGTTCGAAATGTCGATGATGGGAGAGCTGAATTTCTTTCTGGGATTACAAATCAAATAGAAGCAAAATGGCATATTTATATCCCAGATGAAGTATCTGAAGGAGTTACCAAAGAAATATGGATTAGAAAATGCTAAAAGTGTAAAAACTCCTATGAGCTCAACCATCTCGCTAGATGCAGACCAAAACGGCAAGGACGTGAATCTGACTAGATATAGAGGAATGATTGGCTCATTACTATATCTCACTGCTAGCAAACCAGATATTCAATTCAATGTGAGAATGTGCGCAAAATATCAATCAGCCCCAAAAGAATCACATAAGGAAGTCGTCAAGAGAATTCTCAGATACCTTGTCGAAACTCAGAATTTAGGAATCTGGTATCCAAAGAAGGGACCAGTATATCTAATGGGATACTCAGATGCAGATCATAGAGGATATAAGATGGACAGAAAGAGTACCAATGGACAATGTCAATTTTTCGGAGGGTGCCTTGTCTCGTGGTCAAGCAAAAAGCAGAATGTTGTGGCAATCTCCTCAACAGAATCAAAATATGTGGCTACTGCCAGTTGTTGTGCTCAGATTCTATGGTTAAAGCAACAACTACAGGATCTAGGAATCAACTTGAAAGAGATTCCAATCCTATGTGATAACACGAGTATGGTAAGCCTGTCCAAGAATCTAGTCCATCATGCTCAAACTAAGCATATCGATGTTTGACATCATTTTATTCAAGACCATATTCAAAAGAAAGATGTAAAGGTAGAATCCATTCCCACTGAATATCAAATAGCAGACATTTTCATGAAGCCTCTAGATCAATAGAAATTCAACTACTTTCGTAGAGAATTGGGAATGGTAAATGCTAATGAGTTGTAAGAAATCTCATTTTATCTCTCAAATTTGAATCTTTAAATTAATGTTTTGATGATTAAATGACTAACTTAAGCATTGGAGTGGATATAAATTTGTTTTGTAGGAAGCTCTGTTTTGTCAAAGAAAAACAAAGGTGAACAGAGTATGGAATAATCAAACAAGACATCGATAATCATGAAGCCATAAAGGGCTAGTTTATCGATCACCTGATCAATAAATGTAGCATATGAAGAGAAAGACGAAATTTAGAACGATGATTATTGATAAGCTGATCGATAAATGGATTATCAATCAGAACATCGATTAGGAGCGACAAGTCTTTTGAGACACTTTGTTCAATTTTGGTAAGCATTAATTGATAAGCTGATCGATAAGTGGATTATCGATCAAATGATCGATAAACAGACTAGGTACGTATTTCCTCTATCAATTTTATCGATAATATGTTTGATAATTGCTTGTTCGATAACGTGATCGATAATTGTCTTCATTATTCTTATGTGTTCTTCATATTTATCGAACACGTGATTGATCATCTGTTGATCGATAACATGATCGATAATTCTAAAGTTTTCAATGTTAAAATTTTGAAAACCTCCCGTCAGTTATCGAACCCTAACTCGAACAAAACCACTCCCCTGTTTCTAGCAACGGTCCAAAATCACTATTCCTTTAAATTTCCCGTCACCCATCCACTCGAATCCATCTCTACCAATTACTCGACCTCTATTGAACTCGAAATACACTTTTTCAACCGATTAATTCCTCAGAAATCCTTCTGTACCTCTGAAATGGTGCGAGTGAAACAGTCGAATGTTGAGGGGGAAGAAAGCTTTGAGAAACGAGTTCAATCAAGTGACACTACTCCCTCGGGCACTAAGAAGTGGTAGAGACTAAAAGTAAGGGAAGAATCATCCAAGAAGAGAGGAGTCCTGAAAATCCGAGAGAGTCGGACCGAAGAGCAACCCGATCCTCCAAGAAAATCTCCCCGGTCCAAATCCAAGCTACCAGTAGTCACTGAGGAATCAGAAACTGAGTTAGATGACGGAGCCTCAATTCAGAAAGCTGTGGAGACTGCCTTGAGAGTTCCCATCCCCAGGCAACCGAGACAGAAAAAACAGAGAGCCAGTGAAGGTGTGTCACGACAAATTCCCATTGAAGGTATTCCATCTGATTTTTCTGAGTTATTAGCTGGAAACCTATTTAAAGATGTGAATTCGACTAAGTTTAAGGCAGATTTTACAAACTGGAGATTCTGTCTTGTTGTGTCCGTGGATATTGAGAGTTTAAAGAAAAATACACAAATTAATTTGGACTTGAGTGATCCCCTGGAATATTATTAGAATTGGCTGATAATTGGTGGAGAATTTTGTCCTGAAGTGATTAAAAGGTTCTACTGTAATATGGAATCAGTAGAAGAATATGATGAGTAGGACAATCTGATAAATGACTATTTAAGGGTCAAACTTAGAGGCAGAACCTTCCATCTTATTGGTACTAAGATAAATGAATTGCTGGGAACTCAAGAATCAATGAGAGTGGGGAGATATGAATGAAATAAAAGCTTATAAGATTTTGATGCAAAGTGATGACTACCCCGGTGGTAGCTAAACTTTCCACCTAAATGGATGTGTGATTATTATATAATAATCCACTACATCTATTCAAGGAGTATGATCAATAAATCCATGAGCTTTTCACATTTAACTCAGGATGATTATTTACTGCTGGCTAGGATAATCAGTAGAGAAAAGATTAATATAGGGGCTTTGATCTATAATGAGATAAAGGATTTTTGTCTTAACAAATCCAAGTCTACATCAATCCCCTACCCTCAGTTGGCCACATACATCCTACAGGCAAATAACATTGCCCCTTTTGAGCCTGGAGAATCCAAGACAAAGGTTCCTGCCTTTGGCATCACATAGCTGCACAAGATGAGGATCCTCTACCTTTTAGAACCTAATAGAAGGTGCCTCAGAAGGACAAAGGGAAGCAACCAGCTGTCAGCACCTCTAGGACTCAGGATAAGGTCAAATCCACTGTAGCTCGATTAATCCACTGTAGCACCTCTACCTTGGACCATCATTTACAAAGAGATCACTTAGGGAGATGTTTCAGGCTGAACTTCAAGAGTTTGAGCAAAGAGTCTATGTCACTGCCCGAGAATATGGGGAAGTTTCAGACAGAAAATTTGAGGGCATTTCCAAAATCCTAGATCTTCACCGATAAGCAATGATGGTTTTGGAAAAAGAGGTTTCTCAGAGATTTAATCATGTTGACAGAGAGATTCAAGAGCTCAAAGGGATGGTGGCCTCTCTCTACAACAACTTCTCTGCCCCCAGCACTACTTTTAGCTTTGAGGACTTGCTCTATTATCCACCATCTCCTCCTCATCATGAGCCTACACCTTCTACCTCCCCTATACCCACTTCTCCTATTTCTACTTCACCACCAGTACCCCCTACTTCTCCCACTCTTCTCCTACTTTAGCTCTCATCACTGTTCCCCAACTGGTCCCTTCTCTACATTTTCTATCATTCTCTCCACTTTCTCACTTTCCACCTCTTCCTATTCCACTGCCCATGCCTACTGTTTCTACTCTTTCCCCTTCTTCATCTGATGCTGACAAAAAGGGGGAGAAGGACTCTGATGTTTAGTTTCTCTTTCTGATGTTTAGTTTCTTGCCTTTACTAATATGCTTTTACTATTATGTATTTTGATTTCTAACAGTTGTGTAAATTATTTATGACAGTTCACGATTTTCAGTTAAAGTTTGTTTTATGTTGCCTTTCTGTCTCATTTTGATTTGATCTGATTTGATTTGATTTGATTTCACAATTATCTGATGCTACTTAGTTAATATCCCATACCTATGTTTTGTCATCATCAAAAAGGGAGAGAATGTTAGGATTAGGTTTTGATGATAACAAAGTAAGTAATTTGTGTTTTAGTATGTTGATTGATCATCTGATCGATCAAGGATTTATCGATAAGCTGATAGATAATATCTCTGTACAATTAAGTAACCTAGCAGAAACTTTGATTGATAACTTGTTAGATAATGTGTTGATCGATCAATTGATCGATCATTGTTAACTTAGTTGTGTATGAAAGTCTGGAGTAAATTATCGATCACTTGATTGATAATCAGGATGATCGAACATCTGTCGGATAAAAGGATACAAATTTGATAGGCATTTATCGATAACATGATCGATAAACAGATTATCGATGAGAAGACAGATAAATGGTAATATGTTCTACTCACTTATGTTTAACTTTAGTCATTATTTATCGATCACTTTATCGATCAGCCATTTATCGATAATATGATTGAACATTGCTTCCTAACACCTTGTGTGCAGGTACTTATTTCAGTGGCTTATCGATCACCTGATCGATTAGCAAATTATTGATCACATGATCGATAATCAGTACATCATTCTTAAATCATGGCTCTTAGATCACCGGATCGATAATTAGATTATCGATAATATTATCGATCACCACACTTCATGTTTACCTTGTTTTCACATAACATGATCAATAAATCAATTCTTTGATTTTACAAGAATAAACCTTTTTATTGATAATATGATCGATCATTCATTAATCGATCACCTATTCGATCAACCTACATAGCCTCTGTTTTCACTGAATATACTTTTGCTTATTGCTTATCAATAAGGTTATCCATCATCTATTTATCGATAATGTGTTCAAAAATTAGTGCTTCAAAATTTATTTCTATAACACTTTGATTATCAATAACCTGATCGATCGACAAGTGTTCGATCATGAGGCGATTTCAGTTTAAACTTTAACTAGTCTCAATGTTTCTCAAAATTTATCATCTATTTCATTCGAGCTTTTCTCAGCCTTCATAATTGTCTTAATTCTCTATCTAAAGGGATTCAAAAACAAAAGTGACCTTGATCTTCTTTTTCTATGCATACAAGTATGATGTCACTATTTCCTTTTATTGATCACTTGATCGATAAATCATTGATCCATCACTTGATCAATAATCTTAGTTATCTGCTTCAAAAGCTCTTACTCTGAATAATCGATAACCTGATTGATCAAGCAGTAATCGATCATCACTTCGATCAAGCACGATTAGTTATTACTTAGTACATTTAACAACTGATTGATTCTAACCATAAACTATGAATGTTCATTTTATCATTTGTTCGGTTCTAATTTTGATCTTACTCTACAAAGAAAAACTTATTGAATCAATGTATTTTTGCAGATTACGAAGAAAAACCCAACGGCTCTCCAACGGTTGTCCAAGTAGCCTGTAACCTACCTTGTCAGAAGCATTAATGGCAGAAACCGTTGCAACTGGGAAAACATGCAACCGAACTCTCAACGGCTAAAAGCTCTTCCATCTAATGGTTACTAAACTACCTCAACTATAAAAGACGCGAAGAAGCATTAACTGAATAGATTGAATATGCTAGCTACCCTCTGTTGATTATTTACTGTTGCATTCAATACTCTATTCTTCCATACACCGAGCTTTAGTGATTATCATTTATTCACTCTGTAAGAGAGTTTACATTTTCATCATTAATCACGTCTTGTGTGATACTCAAGAGTGTGGACTCTTGAGTGGGTTTGTAACTTTACGGGAAGTAAAGGGGAGTGATTGAGAGTATCAGTTACTATACTAAGGCGCCAAGAGCCCGATTAATCTTGGAACATAGTGGAATATTCAGAGGTGTTTTAAGGACTGGAGGTAGGTCAAGTGGTTGAGACTGAACCATTATAAATCCTGTGTCTTCCTTTTACGGTGAAATCTTTCTAACTTACATCTCTATTTCCGATAGTTTATTGTTTTAATTTCGCAAAATTTTTATAACTCACCCAATTCACCCCTCTTAGGTGAGACTGGCACTAACACATACGGCCATAGATTAATTAAAAACAAAGCTTTAAACATTCATACATGCTTTATATAACAATGTAAAGCAATCAACATATCATAACACAAGCATAATTACAAAGCACACGATGGAGGTAGGTTTACCATCTCAATTTTACTATCTTTCTTTTGCTTTCCTTTCTTTTACCCTTTGAGGCTTGCATGATCAAACCTCCAATTCCTTTTTGTTGATATCACATGACTCTAAATACACATCATACATTATTCATTTTATTCATTAGAGCCATTGACCAAGGTAAAACTCTTAGCTTCTTAAACTTGTTCTTCTTTAACCTTAACCTTTAATCCTTGAGTTTTGGATATTTAATCCACTTCGATTAGAATTAATACCACATGATAATCCTATATATTTATGCATGTAGAATTTATTTTTGAGCTTAGATTAATGAAGATCAAACTGTTTCTTGCCCAAATAAGTTTGGCCAAAACGTAGGGATTGTTTAGGCAAAGATCTCATTAGTTTTGTAAAGGCTTCCAAACACTTTCAACCTTTATTACCCTACACAAGAGCATTAATACTATCTTTTATAAACCCTTAACAAATATGTACAGAGACCTCCTCAAAAAAAAAAATCCATCCTAAGTTTCAAAAATCACAAGTTTTAAAGAGATTACAAGCTTAACTTTGCTCCTTGTACTTTCTCTCTCTACATGAATTTGCTCTCTCTTCTAGCCCTTGGACTTGTGATATTTGGCAAGTAAAAGTGGTATGAAATGAAAGACTTGATGAGAGGAATAATATTGATGAAAAGCACTTTGTGATTTGAAGAAGATTTGGTAGGATTTTTAGCTCTTGAACTTAATTGCTCTCACTTGGCCTATCTTGAACTCTAGGATTTCATTTTGACATAATCATTCTTCACCTAAGGCGGCTGAATGAAATTGAACAAGAATGAAGAGGGAAGAAGCTATTTATAATGGTAGTTCCAAAAAACCCTTAGCCTTGTGTTAAACTACATAGATGATGTTCCAACATAATAAGCTTGCTATGTGTCTTCTAAACTACATTTAAATGTCATTTGAAATCCACTTCTAGAAGACTTATTATTGTAATCTCAATCCATCACATCCTCTCTATCTAGTCTAAGACTAGAGGAATAGTGCCATAATGGTGAAAAGATGGAAGAAGGTTCACTTGATTTTGAATTGATATGGTGATTTCACAAGGAGATATCTTACCTAAACCAAGATTTTATCTCATCTCTTGTTTGATAAAATCTTGACCGTGTTTTCCCCTTGAATTGGCTACAAAATATTGTGACAATGATAGAGAAAAGCAAGAAAAATTTTCATATTTTATTTCCCCAAGGCTCACAATGCCATTTGTCATATATTCCATAATTTTGGCACTTTAAATTGTCTATTCCCTCATTTTATGACCTAAACACTTCACATTACTTAATGAGTCATGGGAGAAGTATTAAATGGCTAACATAATAGGGTAATAGGTGTCACATCCCAAAACTTTTATTAACGATTAAAAATTGGGATGAGGGTCAATATAGAAACTAGACGGGGATATAAAACAACTTTTGATATGAAACCCCGAAAAGGTTGGATGACATTTTTATAATCATCGGTCTAGGAAGGATAAAACGGGAAAATTTGAGAAAAATTCTAGAAAATCCCCAAAAATAGAAAAAGTGTAGAGTAGAGGTTTTGAAAGCTTAGTTGAGACCTAAAAGGTGAATTTCAATAAAAATAAATTATTACGGAATTTTCCGTAAACAGAGATTTTTTAAAAAATTATTAGGAAATTGAAGAAAAATAATTATTTTAATTAGTTAGAGGCCTCAATAAATTTGGAAGATTGATATAAAATTCATCTAAATATTTATTTGAAATTATTAAATTTATATTTGGCCTTGGAAGCTTAGCAATTAATTTTAAGAAATTTATTTTCCCGCAATGACACCAATAGAGGCCTAATTGGAGAAAATTCAAAATAAATACCTAGAGGTGGCAAAAAATTCTGAAAATTTCTATATCGTATTTTCATATTAAAAGGTGAATTATCATGGAGAGAAATAAATTTTTGGAGGTCTGAAAAATTATAGAATGTTACTAGTGAATAGTAATGGATAAAGTTTTTAATTGGTTTGAGATAGTGATTCGGTTTGTGGGCCATCTTTTTAGGCCAGCCCAAACCATTTTTGGGGCCCACAATGGACCCTAGAAGGGCCCAATTTCATGTAAAATCTGGAGGCTTCAATTAATTAAAGAAAAATACAAAAATGAAGAGATATTTGTGTGGAAAAATCTAGATTATGGCCACTTGGAGTGATCTGGATATTTTGGACACTTGATGGCTACTACCTACACCCTTGAGGTGTCCCTTAATTCTACCAAATCAGGAGGGAGGAGGAGCAGCTCATTTTTTCTATAAATACCCCTTAAAAATACAAAGAAAATGTTAAAAAATTGGGAAAAATAAGGGGAGATCTGTCACTGTTCATCCAACACCCTTGCATGAAAATTTTGAGGTGTTTTAGGCAAGGAATCATCCAACTTACTTCAAGGAAACACGAAGGTATGTCTAAGCATCAATATCCCTAAGTTTTACATGGATTAAATAAGGATTTTTCCTTGGGAAAATGCTGGAGAATGCTGTAAAATTTCAGTTGGATGTGTGATGCTTAGGGAAAAGATAGAAACCTTAATAATCAAGATTAGGGTTTTAGAGGAAGCAATTCAGCCAGCACTGTTCATGTAGGAGTTGATTGATTTTACTTGATTTGATGATTCCAATGGCTTTAAAACAAGGTTTTTGTGTAGGGATATGTTGTTGGAAAGTGTTTAAAATCATTGGAATCAAAAATAGAATTTTGGAAGCATATAGCCCCCTATTCGGCCAAGTGAGGATCATGGGGAAGGAGTGTGAGTTTTAAATATGATTGTACCATTGGATTCCTCATGAAAATTGTGTAGGATTGAGTCATGAGATGATTGATTCTAAAGAAGGAATCAATTGTTAAAAATCAAAGAAAAAGGGGGGAAATTGTTAAGTTAATGTTAAAATATTGAAACCAAGTTGTTTTGTGATTAATATGGCCTATGTTTATGCTTGGTTTATTAGGCATTGAGAGGAGGAATTAAGGAGAATCATTGCTCCTTGGAGGAATTAATTGGACAAGCTTTATAAAGGTAGCTTTGAATTATAATTTGATCGTTTATCTTGCTTGTTTGTTGTGATTTGTTGTTGCTTGGATTGGAAGAACTTTGTGGTGACCTTGAGTGTTTGATTGACATTGGTTATGCTTTGGCCAAATGCTTTGTGGTATGTCAATGTGGATAATATCATGTTCCTTTCCTTGTATGATATTTGGTATGAATTCCTATAAGTTGGGAATGGTTTGGATTGCATGACATGTCATAAATAAACTTGCATTGATTTACATGATAATTATAATTCATACGCTATTGAGATTTCTTTGAAATCTCATTCTTCCTATGTTATTTTATGCACTAATTAGGAAGTGGACCAAGTATAGAGCAAGGAAAGGAGTTGATCTTGGGATAAAAGAGTTTTATGAACAGTGTTGTATGGTGAATTGTTTTGCAATGTATAATGAACTTTACATGGATTTTATAACAAGCTATGGATGATATTACAATATAAATCATATTGTTATTCCAAGTTTTAATGTTGGAATTATGCTTGCGGCATTGTGGAAGGAATGTGGTTGAAGGAAAAAAGAGGAAATAAATCAAGAAAATACTAATTGGGGGATAGAAATTTCCTAAAAAGTGCTAAACTTGTGGTATATAAAATAATAAGCAATTGTTGGAGTTTGGGCACGACATTTTACAAACAAATAGATCTTATTTTTAGCTTTAAAAAAGTGATAATTCATTAAATTTGGAGTTGTGTGCTAAGAGTTTATGCCCTTCCAAAGTTGGGCAAAAAAGATTAGAAATTCAAAAATTTAACAAATAAACAATACACTTTGACAAATTTCCTGGAATTATTCTGAATGGAATTGACCTAATGATTATTTTTCCTCCATAGATCTCTTAGCAAGCTTCGGGTGAAAATTAGAACCACTTCATTTCGATTTTTCTAGATTCAGTTATGAATTTTCAAAATTGGCTCATTTTCAGATGGACAGTGTACGGACATGATGAATAGTAAAATCCTGAATTTTAAAAATTTTCATTTGGAAACGCTACGAAACATGTTATAATAGTTCCAATTGATATATAATGGTATATAAAGAAAGGTGTGACAATAGGGATGCACATAAGGGAAAATGGACCTTGGTGAACATTAGGCATGTGTCTTGTCACATTTATCCACCTAATTCCACAATATTTCCCTAAATTCTTTTTGGATCAAATATTGGTCAAAAGTTTCATGCACCACCTCTAGAAATTCATTTTCAATGTCATATTAGACCACAAAAATTCTCAAGGCCAAATTTGGCCCATAGGTATTTCCCCTTAATTTTCCAAGAAAATGGCCTAATTAGGAAAAAAATTCAACTTTAAATATATCTCAATACCAATTCCTCATATTTTTTGGGATAAAATCAATTTTATAAATTCATTCCAACTTCAGAATAATTATTCCATTTTTTTTGAGATTGTAAGGGCATTGTGTCACATTTAAATAATTAAATCTAGCTAAA
>NW_021631933.1:0-49746 GCF_004799145.2 Neltuma alba
TCGTTTATGGAACATGTGATCGATAAATGGTAAAATATAGACAAAGTGATTTTAGCAAAGAAAGTACCTCTGGATTCATGCAAAGTTTGTTCTTTTATCATTAGATGCCTTTATTGCCTTTTATAAGAAAAATAAGATGAATAATGAAGTGAATAAAAGCTTAAACATAAGATAAAAATATATTTCTGAAAAATCATCGTGAAGAATAGTTTAAGGAAATGAGTTTGTATTTATGGACAGCTATTCGATAATACTTTACCGAATAATATTATTGATAACTTAAGTAACAGTGTAAAGACACTTTGAACTTTGTTAATCTAAAAAGTTATCGATAAAACTTTGATCGAACAATTTATTGAAAAGCAGTCTGAAATGCCTTAGACTTGATATTACAGAAAACCATGACGTTGATCGATTAAATGATTGATATTAAATGATTGATTAAGTGATTGATCATTGTCAGTGAAAACTTGATTACCAGAAAGAGACTTGATCGAATAGCTGATCAAACAACAAAGTGAATTTTATCAAACGATTTAGGGCAAGTTATCAATAAGAAGATGATCGATAAGATGATTGATAATTCAAAGTATTCCAGACAAGATATGACTTGAAGGGGCTTACCAGTTATCTGTCATGTGATTGAAAACTCTTTAATCAATAAGTTGATCGATTAACCCTTTGTCAACAGTGAGGAAGATTATCCTCTTTACCTGATAGCTTATCGATCAGATGATCGATAATTTCCTAAAAGTACTCATATTGAAACAATTCTACCAAAGATCGAACAAGTGATCGAACAACCTATTTATCTAACAGGTTATCTATCACAGTGAATTATCTAACATGTGATTGATAAATCTTAATAGTATTTGAACTCATAACACATTGTCAATTATCTAGCACATATTTAATCAACCAATGATCGATCATATGATTGATTAACGTAACAAGTATGCAGAGAAACTTAATTAATACTTATTTTGTTATCATCAAAACCTTAAATCTAACATTCTCCCCCTTTTTGATGATGACAAAACACAAGACATAGTAAACATTTAAAGCACATGAATTTAAATAGTTTGTCAAAATAAATTTGCAGAATTACTATTAGAGTCAAAACTGATAAATTGGTAACAGATAAAACTGATAACTAATATTAGAGTCAGAAGAATACAACATAGAATTAAACAACAGAACAAAAGCTAAAAACATAAACATAACACAAAAATTAATCAAAAATTAATCTAAAGCTGCATTCTTCTCCCCCTTTTGTCAGCATCAGAGGTAGAAGAAGTGGAAGGAATGGGAAGAGAGGGTAAGGTAAAAGGAATAGGAAGGGGAGGCAGTTGAGTAATAGGAGAGAGAGCTTGAGAGATAGATAGGAGTGGTTGAGGTTGAGGTTGAGAAACTGGAATGATAGCAAGTGATGTAGAGAGAGGAATAGTGGGTGAGTCAGAAGGAGAAGTGGAAACAGTGGTGATTGGAGTAGGAGAAGGGACTGAAGTAGGTTTAGGTTCAGTGGATGGGGCAGTGGGATGAGTGAATAACTCTTCATAGGAGAAGGAGGTGCCAGGTGCAGAGAAATTGGCAGAGAGTAAGGCAACCATCTTTTTAAGTTCTTGAAGCCCCTTGTCCGTAATATCAAACCTTTGTGAGACTTCTTTTTCTAAACTACCATGGCTTGTCTGTGAAGATCCAATATAGTGTAAAGCCCATCAAATTTCTTGTCAGAAATTTCTCCATATTCCTTGGTAGTGGCGTACAATCTCTTCTCAAAATCTTGAAGCTCACTGTGGAACAACCCTTGGATAGAATTTTCATAAAATGAAGGTGTTGATGTTTGATAGGGTCTGCAGATGACTGAGCTTCATCCTATCCTCAGGAGACACTAGTGGCAGGTAGATTTCCTTTCCCTTTATCTGCCTTCTTCTGTGTTGGGTGGAAGGGCATTGGAATCCTCATCTTGTTCAACTGAGTGATTCCAAACAAAGGAATTTTCTCCTTAGTTTCTCTAGGTTCCAGATATGTAATGTTATGCACATAGAGGAAATATGATGTTAGCTAGGGATAAGGAATAGGAGTAGACTTGGATTTGAACATTGTAAAGTTCTTCATCTCACTGTAGATTAACCCTCTAATATTGATTTTCTCCCCACTTATAATTCAGGCCAACAAGATGTAATTATCTTGGGTCAAGTGTAAAAAGCTTACTGATTTATTAACCATACTCCTGGAATAAATGTAGTGGATTATCCTATAATAATCGCACATTTGACTTGGGGGAAAGATAAGTTCTCCAGGGCAAGCATCACTTTACATCAGTATCTTGTAGGCCTTCGCAGCATTCATATCAGGCCCTCTTACATGATCTTAGGTTCCCAGAAGCTCATTTATCTTAACTGGGTCCAGAGTGATAGCTCGGCCTCTGAGCTTAGTGGTTATGCAGTTTCTTACCATATTGCCCTCTTCATCATACTCTTCTATTACCTCTATATTGCAACAAAATCTCCTAACTACCTCAGGATAATAATCTTCTCTAATGCTTAACCAATTGGAGTAATATTCTATTGGGTCAGACAAATCCAGTCTTGTTTTCTCATTGGTTTTCAGACTCTCTAAATCCACAGATACTACTAGGCAAAACTTTCTCGTTGCCAAATCTGTCTTATATTTGCCCATATTGACATCCTTATCCAATTTCCCAATCAAAAACTCCCCAGAAGATTGAGGAGGATTACCTTGATAGGAGTTTGACGAGATACCCCTTCACTGACCCTCTATTTCTTCTGTCTCGACTGCTTAGGTACCAAAATTTTTAGAGCTGTGTCCACAACTTTCTGAACTGAGATTTGCTGATCAGACTCAGTTTCTGATCCTTCAGAGACTGCAGGTAGTTTGGATTTGACCGAGTTTGCCTTTTGCTCGATGTTAGCTGAGACGAGCTCTGCGTCTAGCTCTCTTTGATTTTTAGTGTGCCACTCCTTTGTGGTTTTTCTTGTCTAACCTTCGGTCTATACTTTATCTTGGCACCCGAAGGTGTAGTCTCCTTAGTTTGGACTTGTTTTTCAGAGCTCTCTTCTAGGCTAGAACCTGGTTGCTTCACTCTAGCCATTTTTAGAGTAAAATGGATTTGTAAAGAAATATTCGGTGATTTTTGAGCATGGAGGAGTTCAGAGTGATCGAAAGTGTCAGAAAAGTTATTTCGGAAGGAGTTTTATGAGAAATTTTAAAGGAATAGGAGTGATTTTGATTGTTGCTGAGAAATAGGGATAGCGATTATCGAGTTAGGGTTTTGTAACTGACAAGGGAATTTCAAATTTCTACACTTAAAACACTGAGAATTATTGATCAGGTTACCGATTAAGTCATGATCGATCAGCTGATCGATAATATTAAAGAACAATATGAACGGTTATGGAACACTTTATCGAACAAGCATTAATTGAACACGTTATGGATAATTTGCAATCAGAAACCATACCTGCATATGTTGATCAATAAGTTGATCGATAAGTCAATGTTCGATCAGATGATCGATCAACCTTACCTCTTAGGTGCTTTTCTGCTTGAGTATGAAATCTCCTCTTAGTTGTTCGATCATGTGTTCGATAATTAAGTTATCGATCACGTTATCTATAATTCACCTAGTGCCATTCTCCATATACATCATTGATCGATAATTTGACCCATAAATGCTATTATCGATCAGGTGATTGATAATTATAACAATTCTTGAGGTATTGATAAGTCTCATTATTTGCATACATTTCTAGCCCTAAACACATACTTTTGCGATCTATATTTACATACTTTGGGCATAATTAGCTTCCATTGTGCATAAGAGTTGGTGAGAAGAATTATGAGGTTTTGCAAGTGTTTTTACATGTTTTTATATGATTTTATATGTGTGTACTTTTGATCCCTGCTTTGGTATGAATTTCAGGAAGTTTCAGTAGCATTTTCACCATTCTGTCTGAGGCGCCACGGCTGATTTGGGAAGGCGCCGCGGCAGATTTCCAATGGTACTCTCGGTGAAAAGCGCCGCGGCGGATGGACTAAGGCGCCACGGCGGACGGAGGTTTTCATGAAGCTCAGGATCATTAATTAAAACGACGCCGTACAGGACAGGCGCCGCGACGGATTGATGGAGGCGCCGCGGTGGATGACCGAAATTTCCAGATTTAAAAGCTGAAGTCGCGTACTTCAACGGAGGCATCAGATTTCAGTTGCTCATTCTCCCTCCAACGCAATTTTCTTGCTCTCTCTGCCCTCTCTCATTTCTCTCTTCCATTTTCGTCCAATTTCATCAATTTCCACCGATCAACCATGGATCTTTCATCAATTGTTGCTGTTTCTACCCTAATCCAGAGTATGAGTAGCTGAATTTCCAAGTTCTTCTAGCAATGAAGCTGACCTGAGTTCATGGAGCTGAACAGGGAGTCATTTCAGATCTATTTTCTACCTTCTATTCTAAAAGTCATTTGTTTCAGTTGAACAATTGTGATTAGAATGAGGTTGAGTGATTAGATTTATGTTTCTTGGAATTTAGATCTGATTGAACATTCAGATGTGAGTTGTGTCCTTTAGTTCAGTTGAATAGAGGATTCTCTGTTGATTTGTAAATCTAATTCGTTTTACTTGGACTGTTGTTCTGTAAATTTGAATTTTGGTTGAATACATTGATGATTCACAGTTGTGGTCATTCTTAGAGAATTGCAACTTGCTTCTCAAGTGTTCTTGTCAATTGATTTTCCTTCTCATAGAATCAAAACAATGAATCTAGTAAGATAGTTGTTTCTGATCTATGTTAAGAGAGATTTGAGCAGTAGCTGAATCTATCCATTTAATTGACATTAAGAGACTCCAAATTATAATATTGAACAAGGAAGGTTGGATAAATTGCTAGGGGAACTACTATCTCTTATCTGAATCTTTCTTTACCTTTTACCTTTCATTAGATTTGTTTCTTGTTTCAATTTTCTTTTTTTGAACTCAAGCTCTCATCTTGGTAATTTGATAATTAAAAGTGAATTGTTAAGAATTGAAATACAACTTAAGGCTCCTTGTGAAGAATGACCTAGGTAGTGCCTCACTTGCTGCATTTTCCCTAGTAAAACTTTGATTACCTAGCGACAAGGTCTATCAGGTATAATTATCAATATCTTCATTGAACTTTCTTTCCTCTATTTACCTCTGTTTTCCAGTATCAAAACAGAGTATCCTGTAAAATGAATTTCTATCCACTTTGATGCTTAAGTTAACTCTCTAATCATCAAAACATTAAATTTAAATACTCTAAATAAAGAGATAATGTAGAATTTCTTACAACTCATTGGGATTTATCATTCCCAATTCTCTTCCAAAATAATTGAATTTCTGTTAGTCGAGGGGCTTCGTGAAGATGTCTATAATTTGATATTTAGTGGGAATGAATTCTACCTTCATGTCTTTCTTTTGAACATGATCCTGAAAAAAGTGATATCGAACATCAATGTGCTTAGTTCGGGAATGATAAACAGGATTCTTTAATAAGCTGATGGTACTCGTGTTGTCACATAGAATTAGGATTTCCTTAAACTTGATTCCCAAATCTTGCAATTGCTGTTTTAACCATAATATCTGAGTACAACAGCTTGCAGTGGCAACATATTCTGATTCTGTGGACATAGGCCACAGTGTTTTGTTTCTTAACTGATCACGAAACCAGACAGCCTCCGAGGTATTGGCATTGTCCACTAGTGCTTTTTCTATCTATTTTGTAACCTCTATGGTCAACATCTGAGTATCCCATTAGATATTCTGCTCCTTTCTTTAGATACCATATTCCTAGATTAGTTGTCTCGATAAGATATCTAATGATTCTCTTGACAGCTTCTTCATGAGATTCCTTGGGGCCTGACTGATATCTGGCACACATTCCTACACTAAACTGAATATCTGGTCTGTTTGCTGTGAGGTAGAGTAGTGTTCCTAATAAGTCTCATTATTTGCATACATTTCTAGCCCTAAACTCATGCTTTTGCCATCTATATTTGCATACTTTAGACATAATTAGCTTCCATTGTGCATAAGAGTTGGTGAGAGGAATTGTGAGGTTTTGCAGGTGTTTTTATATGATTTTATATGTGTGTACTTTTGATCTCTGCTTTGGTGTGAATTTCAGGGAGTTTCAGTTTTGTCTGAGGCGCCACAGCGGATTTGGGAAGGCGCCATGGTGGATTTCCAAGGGGACTCTCTGTAAAAAGCACCGCGGCGGATGGACAGAGGCGCCGCGACGGATGACGAAAAATTCCACATTTAAATGTAGAGTCACGCGCTTCAACGCAAACATGAGATTTCAGTTCCTCATTCATCTCCAGATGCGATTTTCTTGTTCTCTCTGCCTTCTCTCAATTCCTTCTTCCATTTTCGTCCAAATTCATCAATTTCCACCGATCAACCATGAATCTTTCATCAATTCTTGCTGTTTCTACCCTAATCCAGAGTATGAGTAGCTGAATTTCCAAGTTTTCCTAGCAATGAAGCTGACCTGAGTTCATAGAGCTGAACAGGGAGTCATTTCAGATCTATTTTCCACTTTCTATTCTAAGGTTGATTTGTTTCAGTTGAACAATTGTGATTAGAATGAAGGTTGGATGGCTAGATTTATGTTTCTTGGAATTTAGATCTGATTGAACATTCAGATGTGATTTGTGTCCTTTAATTCAGTTGAATAGAGGATTCTCTGTTGATTTGTAAATCTAATTCATTTTTACTTGGACTGTTGTTTTATAAATCTGAATTTTGGTTGAATAAATTGATGATTCACAGTTGTGATCATTCTTAGAGAATTGCAACTCGCTTCTCAAGTGTTCTTGTCAATTGATTTTCCTTCTCACAGACCAAGACAATGAATCTAGTAAGATAATTGTTTCTGATCTGTGTTAAGAGAGATTTGAGCAGTAGCTGAATCTATCCATTTAATTGACATTAAGAGACTCCAAATTATAAGATTGAACAAGGAAGGTTAGATAAATTGCTAGGGAAACTACTATCTCTTATCTGAATCTTCTTTTGCATTTTATCTTTCATTAGATTTGTTTCTTGTTTCAATTTCTGTTTTCTGAAACTCAAGCTTTCATCTTGGTAATTTGATAATTAAAAGTGAATTGTTAAGAATTGAAATACAACTTAAGGCTCCTTGAGAAGAATGACCTAGGTAGTGCCTCACTTGCTGCATTTTCCTAGTAAAACTTTAATTACCTAGCGACAAGGTGTATCAAATTGGCGCCGTTGTCGGGGAGCCTTACTTGTTGAGGTTCTAAGCAATTCACTGGTGTGCCAAGAAATTTTTTTTTTGAAAACCCAAAACTTCATAAAAAGTAGTTTTAGTGTTTTTGAGTTGTGCTTGTATTTTCACTCTTGTGCTTTGTTGTTGAGTTGTTTCCCTTATGGCTGTGTTCCAAATTCATTCCATAGGTTGTCAAGGAGTTAACACAATTTGGTCAACTGTGAATTGTTTGAATCCTTGCTGTAGCAACCTTTTTTCCTTTTAATTGTTCTTCCACTAAATCTAAAGATGGTTGATTGTTTCTATGCTTTTGAGATCTTTTTCTTGTTAAAAAATTAATACCATTGTGTTAAGGGTTCAATTTGCAGGAGTGAAGGTGTGAATAGTATCAGAAGCTGCTGCAGAATTCGTCCATCTGGTTTATCAGTAGCAGGCACCGTAGCGGATATCACCTGGCGCCGCAGCGCCTTTCACAGTATCAATTCTGCAACAAGCGCCGCGGCGGATTTCACCAGAGGCCGCAGCGCCTATCCAATTTCAGCTCGGCACTCATCTCTGTAATAGAGGCCGCGGCGGATCTGAGAAAGTACCGCGGCGGATTTACAGGATCCCCTCTTAACTTTTTGTCTTTTCTCTGATTTCTTTCTTTTATCTAATTGCTTTTTTTACATTTATTTTATTAGTCTATTCTCTTGTTCTTTAGTTGCATGTCCCAGGATAAGGCTCTTTTGCCTTTTGATTGGGAAATCAATAGAACTCTTAGACAAATTGTAACATCCCGATTTTTGGGCCTAGAAGTACTAGAAATAGCCTGAATGAGATAGGCTACCAGACCCCTTTTTAGTAGATGTGATTGTGTTGCCATGATGTGACTAAGCTATGATGAAATGTTTGTAAAGTTATGTTTGCAAGTTTATGTTATGTTCTGCCTTGGCAATATGTTATGGAAGCATGAAATGCTTTAGCTTACTTTCCATGGC
Source organism: Neltuma alba (assembly GCF_004799145.2). Lineage (NCBI taxonomy): Eukaryota > Viridiplantae > Streptophyta > Magnoliopsida > Fabales > Fabaceae > Neltuma > Neltuma alba. The sequence continues at coordinate 8,254 of NW_021631933.1, forward strand.
ATTTATGTGTTAATGTTATAACATGTCATGCATGTGCATTATGTCTTGCATGCTTATGGGTAGTGTTTGCTACTGAGATTCTCCCGAATCTCACCCCTCCCTAACTAACCATTTAGGTCAATCAATGATGGGCAATAATGGCATGAGAAGCAAGGAGAAGTAAGCGCAGAATTATTCTTGTTAATGGATGAGACTGTTGATGAATGTATAGTTCTACTATTTTGTGAACTATGTTATGGATGCCAATGATGCCATGTATTTAATTATAATATTTATGGCATGAATGAAAGTGAATGAGCATGAACAGGAAAGAGTAAGGCCATGTTATGTATGCCAAAGAAATAAAAAGAATTAAAGAGATGTTAAGGGATAAAACGTAAGTCTTGGAGCAGTGAGTTTGTAGCTCCAGTTTGACCTATCAAACGAGTGAGTTAGGTCATAAGATTTGGCAAGCAATGAGATTTGATGTTTCTCTTTAAAGTGAAGGGTATTTTGTCGATTCTGATAACCGAGCAGAATGTTATGCCTTTCCAAAGTTAGGCAAAAATACAGTAAAATCCGAAAATGACCAAATGAACAGTAACTTTTTCAAAGGAAATTGAGCCCGAATTTCAAGGCAATCAGTTCAGAAACTATTTTTCCTCAAAATTTTATCCAAAGAGCTTTCTGTAGAACTTGGAATCACTCAATTTCAATTTTTCTACAATTAGATATGAATTTTCGAAGTTTGTCACATTTTAAGGTGACAATGAATAGTAACCCGTAAATGAAAATTTTCAAACTTGATTTTTCATCAATTGTAGCCTTCAAAGTGATTCCAAATGCTTCCGCAAGAAAAGTTAATTGGTTTAAACATAAGGTGTTACACAAATCAAGAAAACCAAACAAATAGCTGAGTCTAGCAAGCAACCTATAGTGAGTGTCTCTTCCTCAAGTTGAATCTTGTTCTCCCTCAGAATCTGAACCTACTTTAGGAGGGTTTATAGACAATCATTTTGTGATGGATCAAAATAATAACAATACTCAAACTGAGAAAGGTGATGCTACAAATAGACCTTAAAATGAAAGGCAAGCTAAAAATGTTATTCATAATGCTAATCTTCAATTGAATAGAGATGAGGAGAATAGGAGCATTAGAGAAATTAATAACTCAAGTGTGAACTGTGATCCATGTGGTTTTTATAACTTTGAAGCTGATTTTGAACTTAAAGGTACCTTGATTAATACCTTACCAAGATTTCTTGGTCTTGCAGGGGATGATCCATATAGACACCTTCAAAACATGCATGCGGTTTGTTCCTCTATGAAGCCCCATGGTGCTCAATTGGAAGATGTGCTAAGGAGAGCTTTCCACTTCACATTAGAAGGAAATGCCAAAGAATGGTTGAAAAGTCTACCTCAACACTTCACAACACTTACATGGGAACAACTAAAGAAGGCCTTTTTAGAGAAATACTTTCCTGCATCAAGGACATTTAAATTGAGGAAGGCTATCGACGAAGTTCAACAAGATAGTAGAGAAACCTTGTATGAGTATTGGACAAGATTTCTAGCCATGCTTTCTAAATGTCCAAATCATCAAATCAGCAAGTCTAATCTAGTCCAATATTTCTATGAGGGCTTGCTATCTCATCACAAGAACACAATAGATGCTGCAGCCCATGGTTCACTGTTTGGTTTGACTCCTCACAATGCTTGGGAATTATTGGAGAAGATGGCTAACAACAACCAACAATTCAGCACAAAGGACAACCAATCTGTCAATGAAATTTTGAGGTCAAATCTTACTAACTTTGACTCTCAAATTGCTGCCTTATCAGAGAGGATGGACAAGAGAATGGCTAAGATGGAGCAACTCTTGTCAACTAAACAATGTGGTGCTATGGGAACATCTCAAGCCTTGGTAGCTCCCTCTTGTGACTCTTGTGGTTCCATGATGCATTGGACTGAATCTTGCCCTTCTTAATTTGAAGAAGTGTCAGCCATGTATCAACAAAGATCCGGTCAATATCAGTAAAGGAACCCTTTCGCCAACACTTATAACAAAGGATGGAAGGATCATCCCAATTTTAGATGGGGAGGAGGAGAGAGCAACAAGGAGAGATTCATGCAGAATAAATTTCAGCAACGTCAACATTCAAAACAAGCTATGGTTCCTTCCCAAACTACTCAAGAAGTTGGTAATTCAAGGAATGATGACATGTCCCTCTTGTTGAAAAGCATGAACAGTATGAATGCTAATCTCAGTGCTATGGCATCTCAAATGGATAGAATTGATAAGCATACCACTGCATCTGATGCAAGAATGGCTGCTATAGAGAATAGGGTTGAACAATGGGAGACTAAGACTGCAAATTTGGCTAACTTTGTTACCCAAATTTCAGATAATCTCAGCAGTTTTCAAGCAAAAACAAGTGGAGCTTTATCTTCCAATACTGTGATTAATCCCAAGTCATTGAATGCCATAAATTTGAGAAGTGGAAAAAAGGTGACATTCAATGAAAATGATGAAGAATCTAACTTGGAGGAAGATCATTGCACTAAGGGGAATTATGTCCAGAAAAAGAAACCACCAAGTGTGGAATCTGAAAGCTTAAGAGAGAAGCAACTTTTGCAAGGAAGAAAAGAAGCCGGATTTAAAAGTGTAACTACTGAAGGTTGCACAACTGAAGCAAGCCCCTTAATTCAGGATAATGAAGGAGTCCATAAAGCACCATTAGGAGAGGACTTAGGGCAATCTTCTTCAAGAATTTCAGAGCCTAACCAGGACAAAGGAAAGATGGAGCCAAAGAGAGTTGAAGATTCTCCCAGGAACAACAAACCGGGAAGTCAAGGTAAGGATGTAAGCTTGAAAGATCTGCCTTTCCCTAGAGCTTTTATGTTTGGACAGAAGGTTGCAAAAGAAAAATAGAATAAAGAGGTATTAGATTTCTTTAGTAAAGTAGAAATTAACATTCCCTTGCTGGATTTGTTGAAGAAAGTGCCTGAATATGCAAAATTCTTAAAAGACATTTGCACTAACAAAAGAAAGTTTAAAACTAATGAATTGGTGCAAGTTGGCCCTAATGTTTCAGCCTTTTTTAAAGCTCAATTACCTGTGAAATGCCAAGATCCAGGAGCTTTCTCCATTCCTTGTTAAATTGGTAAGTTTCATATCTCTAAAGCTTTGCTCGATTTGGGTGCTACTATCAATGTGATGCCAAGTTCTGTTTATTATGCTTTGGGAGTTGAAATCATGAAACCTACAAGTGTCTTAGTGCTACTAGCTGATAAGTCTATTAGGAATCCCAAGGGAATCTTAGAAGACATTTTGGTTCAAGTAAAAGACCTTGTATTTCCTGCTGATTTTTACGTGCTAGATATGACTAATGAGGCCATAAGTGAAAGCACATTAATTTTGGGTAGACCATTTCTAAGAACTGCCAATACCATGATTTGCATGAAAGATGGAATTATAAAAATGGAATTTGGTGGTCAAGAAATTCAATTTAATATGTATGAGATGATGAAACATCCACATGAGGATTATTCTCTGTTGGGGCTTAATATGATTGATTTGTCACTTGAAAATGAGTGTGAATCTATTTTTGAGCATGATAGCAATGATGATACTAAAGATTCTTTCGTTTCTTTCTCTTCCATATATTCTCCTTCATCTTCTTTTTCTTCACACCTTGATGATGTGCCTAGCATTGATTCTAAAATTGATGGCTGGCTTTCCACTTGGAGTGAGTTGTCTTCAGTTTCATCCATCAAGTCTTCCATTGATGTTAATTCCACACTGTCAAGTGATGACCAACTTGCAAGAAGATTACTTGTAGATTTCTCAACAGCACAAGAGAGTAAATCAACTCCTATACAAGAAGGGGAAGGTGAAAGGCACAAGAATCATGATTACAAGACTAGCCCAACTCTCATGACCGAATTCCCATTCAAGGAGCATGAAGCTAAACCTTCTGAACAACAGGATTTGTCTTTAAATTCTTATCACATTTTGTATTCCACTCCTGTTTACAAGTCACTTGATCTTAATTTCTTTAACTATGCAGAACTGGAACACTTCTTGGGAATCATGCGAAGTATAGCTGCTCCCAACCCTAGGAAATTAAGCATGACACCAACAAAATTTGCCGAAATATGCAGCATAGGGAGTGCACTTTTGCAATCTAATTTTACTTGTGAAATTAGAATTCCTCAAGATTATTCTGCATCTAACTTTGAGTTTTCACATGGATTTACAAATGTTTTAAATGCATTGTTGCAGGGACCAATCAAGGAGCGTTACTCACATGAGGATGAATGTACAACTGCAATTTTGGTATTGAAGCTTTGAAGCAATCTGAAAATAATTGCACTACCTTGGAGCTCAAGAAACTGATACCCTCAGTAGTTCAACCTCTTGAATTAGAGCTTAAACCCTTGCCATCAACATTGAAGTATGCATTTTTAGCTGAAAATGAAAGACTACTGGTGATAATCTCTAATTCTTTGACTAATCTTGAAGAGTCTCAATTACTTGCTGTTTTGAAACGGTATAAAAGTGCAATTGGGTGGTCTCTAGCAGATATTCCTGGTATTAATGCTTCAATTTTCACACATAGAATCTTGTTAAATGAAAATGCAAAGCCCATAAGGCAACCTCAAAGAAGACTTAACCCTCATGTTTGATGTTGTTAAAAAGGAAGTAACAAAGTTGCTTAGTGCTGGTATCATATACCCTATTTCAGATAGTGAGTGGGTAAGTCCAGTTCAGGTTGTTCCTAAGAAAGTGGGATCACTGTGGTTAGGAATGAGAAAAACGAATTAATCCCCACTAGAATCCAGAATTCTTGGTGTGTTTGCATTGATTATAAGAAGCTTAATGATTCTACAAGAAAGATCATTTTCCCTACCCTTTATAGATCAAATGCTTGAAAGATTAGCTTGTAAATCTCACTATTGTTTCCTTGATGGTTTCAGTGGCTATTTTCAGGTTCCCATTGCACCTCAAGATCAAGAGAAGACTACATTCACTTGTCCCTTTGGTACATTTGCATATAGAAGAATGCCATTTGGACTATGCAATGCACCGGGCACATTCCAAAGGTGTATGCTATCCATATTTAGTGATTTGCTAGAGAATGGGATTGAGGTTTTTATGGATGACTTTACTATCTATGGAAATAATTTTGATGAATGCTTAGTGAACTTGGAAAAAGCTCTATCTAAATGTGTTGAAAAGGACCTTATCCTAATTTTGAAAAATGTCACTTTATGGTCCAACAAGGAATAGTTCTAGGTCACCTAATTTCTAAAAAAGGAATAGAGGTAGACAAAGCAAAAGTTGAAGTAATTTCATCTCTACCTTATCCAACAAATCTTAAGGAGCTTAGATCTTTCCTAGGCCATGCTGGATTTTATAGAAGGTTCATAAAAGATTTTAGTAAAGTGACTTTTCCAATGTCCAAATTACTGCAAAAAGATGCTTCCTTTGATTTCACTAATGAGTGTAAAATGTCTTTTGATGAGATTATATCTAGATTGACTTCTCCACCTATTTTGACTTGCCCTAATTGGAATTTACCATTTGAATTGTGTTGTGATGCCTCTAACAATGCAGTGGGTGCAGTTTTGGGACAAAAGGATTATAAGGTTTCCAAAGTTATTGCTTATGCTTCAAAGACACTAGATAAGGCTCAAACTAATTACATAACTACTGAAAAGGAGCTATTTTCTATTGTTTTCGCATTAGACAAGTTTAGACCTTATCTAATTAACTCTAAAGTTACTGTTTTTACTGATAATTCTGCTGTTAAGTATCTTTTCAGCAAGCCACAATCCAAACCGAGGCTCTTAAGGTGGATGTTGTTGATCCAAGAATTTGATATTGACATCAAAGACAAGCCTGGAGTAGAAAATGTGGTGGCTGACCATCCAAGTCGCTTACCAGAAACTACAAGGGGAGTAGTTGATTCAGATTTTATTTGTGACGAGTTTAAGGATTGTTCTGTTTCTACTACTTGTCTCTCATGGAACCTTGGTATTGTCACATTGTCAACTTTTTAGTTGCTGGTCTAATCTCCCCTTCGTTGTCTCATTTTCAGATGCAGAAGATTAAGAGTGAGTCTAAACACTATATTTGGGATCCTCCAATCCTTTGGAAGGTATGCAGTGACCAAATCATTCGAAGATGTGTGCCAAATGAAGAATTTCAAGACATCCTGCATGCTTGCCACTCTCAAACTTGTGGAGGTCATTTTAGTGCTAACAAGACTGCAAGAAAAATATTGGAAGCTGGTTTGTATTGGCCATCACTCTTTTAAGGCTCTTATGAGTATTGCAAGAATTGTGATATTTGTTAAAGATTTGGTAGTCTAACTAAGAAACATGAATTACCCCCCAACACCCAATGCTTTTCTGTGAGGTGTTTGAAGTATGGGGTATTGATTTTATGGGCCCCTTTCTTCCTTCTATGGGTTTTACATACATCCTTCTTGCAGTTGATTACCTTTCACGACGGGTAGAGGCCATAGCAACCAAAAAGAATGATGTTGCCACTGTTTCAAAATTTCTGAAAAATAACATCTTTTCTAGATTTGGCATTCCTAGAGTAGTAATTAGTGATAATAGCACTCATTTTTGTAATAAATTGCTACAAGGGTTATTCACTAAGTATGGTGTGACACATAAGACATCCACACCTTATCATCCCCAAAGTAATGGGCAAGCTGAAAATGCAAATAGAGAAATCAAGAAGGTGTTGGAACGAATAGTTAAACCATTTAGGAAGGATTGGAGTGCTAGATTATATGATGCTTTGTGGGCATATAGAACTACATTTAAAACCCCAATAGGCATGTCTCCTTATAGGTTGGTTTATGGTAAGATGTGTCACCTACCCCCGGTTGAGATTGAACATAAGTCTCTTTGGGCTGTAAAAGCATGTAACCTTGATTTTGATTCTACTGGCATGGAAAGATTATTACAATTGCAGGAACTTGAAGAATTGAGACTTGAAGCATATGAGAATTCCAGGTTCTACAAGGAGAAGACGAAGATGATTCATGACAAGCAAATCCTAAGGAAGACTTTCAAGGTTGGAGATAAAGTGTTGCTGTACAAGGCACGATTCACATTTAAACCTGGGAAGCTGAGCACTAGATGGGAAGGACCATACTTGGTCACTAAAGTGCACAAGTTTGGTATGATAGAATTGTTAGATGAGAATAGCAGCAAGACTTTCAAGGTCAATGGCCACCTGCTCAAAATTTACAAGGAAAATTTTGATCTACCATAATCTCAGGTTGTCCCCTTCCTTACATATCTTAGTCTGTGGTTATTTGATTATTTTCATTCTTGAACTCCATTTTTGAACAAGTGTGGGGGGGGACATAAATAGTAGCAAGTGTAGGTTATTTTTAGTTTGTTTTAGAGTATTTTGTTCTTTCTTTCCATTCCTTCCTTGACCATTTTTCCTTGCTATCTTTTGTTCAAACGTGCATTGAGGGCAATGCAAGGATCAAGTGTGGGGGAGTGAATGTTGTGTTTTTGTGTGTTTTGTGTCTTTTGTAGAACCTCAGTTTTTCAGCAAATTTTTGAAGGTTTAAGCCTATTTCAGGAATTCTAATGTTACATTTGTGATTGACTTTGAATTGGAAATTAATATCCTGAAGTGAAATTTTCTAATGCATAGAGATTAAGCATGATGTGTTCTTTAGCTGAAGTGAATGAATATGGAAGACAAAGCCTAGTTGGAAGGATTCTTTGAGCCTTTATATTCATTTCTGGTGTGTGCATTCACTTATTTCTTATGCTCTCTAGAACTTGTCTTAGTTCTTAATCAAGACCACATGTAACATTAGTACTCTTGAACATGATTGAGGCATTCATTCAAATTAGCTACTTAGACCAAATGGCTAAACCCTACACGATTTATCCCTTGTTACCCATTTGAGCCTTTTAGCTGAATTCTTCCATTCATTTCACTCTTAATTATAAAACTTCTTTCCTACAAGGATACATATTTCATTTCATTCATTCTTTTCAGAATTCACTAGCATTTTGATGGATTCAATTGATGGATTGATATAAGGAGATGCATACTTGAGCTTTGAAAAAAACTGAAAAGAAAAAAAAAGAGAGAAAAAGAAAAGAAGAAACATGCGAATGTAAAAGAAAAAAAGAAAAAAAAAAGAGAAAGAGAATAGAAAAGTTGAAAATAAATGAAAAAGCAAGAAAGGAAAAGAAAGTGGGAATCAAAGCACCTTTATAGCTTAGAAATTCAAGATCAAGAAATCAAACCTTAAATTGAACATTACTAATGCTATTGAATTCTACACATTGATTCACATATTAACTCTATCCTCATATGCATTCTTGTGCATTTCTTCCCCACCTTTACATTACAAGCCACAAAAGTCCTCTTGATTCTTGAGTACTTATGTATTTGAGTGGTGGAAAGGTAGAGCTACTACAAGCATATGGTAGAGCATTTGAATAAGTGAATTGAGTGAAAGAACCTTTAACACTTGTGAGTTGAGTGATATACTAATTCCCTTGTGTGGTCGTCTATATCTTATTCACCTAGATTAAATTACATATCATTGCTTGATTTCTTTGCATTAGAATGTTCCATGGATGGATGTTGGTTGAAGAATCATTGTTGGTTGCAGTTGTAACCTGAACTTTTGAGCTTGCTTATTCCTTTCTCTCATGCTTCTCTTTCACAATATGTTTAGACCTGATTTGCCCAGGAGTGCAAAAGTTAAGTATGGGGGAGTTGATAAGTCTCATTATTTGTATACATTTCTAGCCCTAAACTCATGCTTTTGCCATCTATATTTGCATACTTTAGACATAATTAGCTTCCATTGTGCATAAGAGTTGGTGAGAGGAATTGTGAGGTTTTGCAGGTGTTTTTACATGTTTTTATATGATTTTATATGTGTGTACTTTTGATCTCTGCTTTGGTGTGAATTTCAGGGAGTTTCAGTTCTGTTTGAGGCGCCACGGCAGATTTGGGAAGGCGCCACGACGGATTTCCAAGGGGACTCTCGGTAAAAAGCGCCGTGGCGGATGGACAGAGGCGCCACGGTGGATTGGTATTTACATGAAGCTTAGGATCACTAATCAAAACGGCACCATACAGGCCAGGCGCCGCGGCGGATGGACAGAGGTGCTGCGGCGGATGACGAAAAATTCCAGATTTAAATGCAGAGTCACGCGCTTCAACCCAGACATGAGATTCCAGTTCCTTATCCATCTCCAGACACGATTTTCTTGTTCTCTCCGCCTTCTCTCAATTCCTTCTTCCATTTTCGTCCAAATTCATCAATTTCCACCGATCAACCATGAATCTTTCATCAATTCTTGCTATTTCTACCCTAATCCAGAGTATGAGTAGCTAAATTTCCAAGTTTTCCTAGCAATGAAGCTGACCTGTGTGACACCTCATGTTTAAATCAATTAACTTTTCTTGCGGAAGCATTTGGAATCACTTTTGAAGGCTACAATTGATGAAAAATCAAGTTTGAAAATTTTCATTTACGGGTTACTATTCATTGTCACCTTAAAATGTGACAAACTTCGAAAATTCATAACTAATTGTAGAAAAATTGAAATTGAGTGATTCCAAGTTCTACAGAAAGCTCTTTGGATAAAATTTTGAGGAAAAATAGTTTCTGAACTGATTGCCTTGAAATTCGAGCTCAATTTCCTTTGAAAAAGTTACTGTTCATTTGGTCATTTTCGGATTTTACTGTATTTTTGCCTAACTTTGGAAAGGCATAACTTTCTGCTCGGTTATCTGAATCGGGCAAACTACCCCTCATTTTAAATAGAAACATCAGATCTCTTTGCTTGCCAAATCTTATGACCTAACTAACTCGTTGATAGGTCAAACTGGAGCTACAAACTCACTGCTCCAGGACTTACGTTTTATCCCTTAACATCTCTTTAATTCTTTTTATTTCTTTGGCATACATGACATGGCCTTACTCTTTCTCGTTCATGCTCATACACTTTCATTCATGCCATAAATATTATAACCAAATACATGGCATCATTGGCATCCATAACATAATTCACAAAATAGTAGAATTATACATTTATTAACAGTCTCATCCATTAAAAAGAATAATTCTCCGCTTACTTCTCCTTGCTTCTCATGCCATTATTGCCCGTCATTGATTGACCTAAATGGTTGGTTAGGGAGGGGTGAGATTCGGGAGAATCTCAGTAGCAAACACTACCCATAAGCATGCAAGACATAATGCACATGCATGACATGTTATAACATTAACACATGAATGCCATGGAAAGTAAGCTAAAGCATTTCATGCTTCCATAACATATTGCCAAGGCAAAACATAACATAAACTTGCAAACATAACTTTGCAAACATTTCATCATAGCTTAGTCACATCATGGCAACACAATCACATCATGCAAGCATACATATCAAGCACACAGTATAGGTAAGTTCACTACCTTGTAACATGGCTTTCCCCTTGCTTTTCCTTTGGTTTCCTTGCCTTTCCAACCATGTGGACATTCCATCAACATCACCAAACATCCTCTTGGATGTTCCAAAGGTCCTAAACATAGTCACATTGATCATACAAACCATTAGGACCACTAGATTACATAAAGTTCAAGACTAGCTTTCTTGAACCTCAACCCTTTCTCTTAGTCTTAGGGTTTTCTTTCCAACTTTTCTAACATAAATCTTATCATTTCCCATCCTTAAGATCCATTTCTTGTCAATTAGGACCACTTTAGATGGCCTTAGATTCAAGAATACCAAATCTGGAAATTTTGCTTCGCGGGTACTGTTCACGCAGAATTTCCAGAATTTTTGCTCAACTTTGAAAATTCATAATTAATTCTAGAAAACTCCAAATTGAGTGCTTCCAAGTCTCACTGAAAGATCCTTAAGTTAACTTTAAATGAAAAATAGTTTCAGGAACCAGTTCTACGCCGAACAGTACCGGAACTGTACGGAACTCGAAACTCTTCCAAAAGTTCAACACTGTTTCCAGATTTCAAACCCTAACTTTGAAAAATCACCATAAATCGTACACATATCCAAATGAAGTGTTCTACCTATGGATTTAAAGCTCACAGAGTGTACTTTAAGCATGCAAAATTTCAGAATCAGATACACACAGTAACTAATCCGAAATAGGCATAAAATCAGGTGCTATAACCACCACATACCGTGTTTTAGAGTTTGATCTGGCTTGGAACCACTTGGCCTTTCTTTCTCCCTCTTCTTTCTCTCTCTAGAAACCATTTTGCAAGAGCTTCCCCATGGATTCCTTATGCTTGGACGAAATGGTAGGGAGGGGAGGGGGTATTTATAGAAAAACAGACCGAATCTGGACCGTTGATCTTAAAAATACGTGGCTCGATCTGGACCGTCCATTTTCTCTTTTGATCTTACGGTGACAAGTGTCCTATGACATCATGCTTACCTCATCATGATGACATCATGCTTACATCATCAAGCCACATGTCTTTAATCCGACCGCACACGTGCCTTGCATCCGACCGTACACGTGTCTTCCATCTAGCCGTACACGTAATATTTTCTTTTTCTCATCTAACCGTACACTTGTCACTTTTATGTCCTTTCATCATTTATGGCATTACAATAGGGAGAAAATAAATGGAAATTCGTGCAAAAATATCTCCTTAATTATTTCTCCACCTATCAAGCCAATCTTGCACCATATCAGATACTTTTCGGGTCCTGACTTACCCTGTACCACCAGGACATGTTCTGACACTATTTTCTCATCTTAATTAAGTACATATATGGTGCCACCTTAGAGGAGCATAGATAAAAATAATTAGCTCTACTGACAGGCTACTTAACCTTACTGAGTCATGCAGTAGAGATTTCGCTATAATGGGTAGACAAAAGACTGTCTAAAATATTCCCATACTGCGTTCTGATTTTTATGCTGTCCATAAATATCTTCTGGTGACTCAGCATGATGACTCGTAGGTGTCATGATTACGCTTGATGACTCAGCATGATGACTCGTCGGTGTCATGATTACGCTTGATGACTCAGCACGCTGACTCAGCATCGTCATAATGGCTCTTAGATATTTTCTTTGGTTTTGTCTCCTATTTAGGGGACAAAATTATTTAATATTTGACTGGAGCATTTTATTCAATCCAGAGCTCTAAAAATTCATCTAAAAATATCATAAAATTCCTCATATTCTAGAGAAAATCTGTGAATTTTCTCAGGTCATAACTCAACCTGTAGCCCTGCTTAAAAATCATTCTTTAAAATGCCTTTTTTGGGCACAACTGGCTTTTAAGTATTCTTAAAGCCATTTTGCTTGTCTTCTAGGGATGAGACTAATTTTATAATTTTCTACAGTCTCTTAGATCATACATCCCCATTTTACCATAATTTTCTGAGGTTTCCTTATGACTCAAACAATTAAATCTACCTCTACATCTTAAATTGAGCCATAAACTTCTAAATTCCTTTTAAGTTACCTCAGGGGTATTTTCATCATCTCTCTTCACAAAAGAGTCTTAGAATATTATTTCCCATTTTCTGGGATTTTCTTAGAATTTTCTAAGTACTTTCCATTTTTACCCCTGATGGCCGTAACTTTCTGAATTTACGGTTTTACCCCTGCTTAGGCTCAACCTCATAAAACAATCTCTTTGAGGCTTCTAACTTAACCTTTGGTCTGTATCTAGCCTCTTTTCTCTTTTTGGGCCTTTGAGACTTTACTGGAGCCTCTAACTTTGATTACCCTTTAGCCCCTTAAAACATTCACTTTGCAGTTTAGTCTCTAAAACTGCTTTAACTTTCTTTCTCATCTTTAGGACCTCTACTAAAAAGGGGTCTGGTAGCCTATCTCATTTAGGCTATTTCTGATACTTCTAGGTCCAAAAATCAGGATGTTACAACCTGAGTTCATAGAGCTGAACAGGGAGTCATTTTAGATCTATTTTCCACTTTCTATTCTAAGGTTCATTTGTTTCAATTGAACAATTGTGATTAGAATGAAGGTTGGATGGCTAGATTTATGTTTCTTGGAATTTAGATCTGATTGAACATTCAGATGTGAGTTGTGTCCTTTAATTCAGTTGAATAGAGGATTCTCTGTTGATTTGTAAATCTAATTCATTTTTACTTGGACTGTTGTTCTGTAAATCTGAATTTTGGTTGAATAAATTGATGATTCATAGTTGTGATCATTCTTAGAGAATTGCAACTCGCTTCTCAAGTGTTCTTGTCAATTGATTTTCCTTCTCACAGACCAAGACAATGAATCTAGTAAGATAATTGTTTCTAATATGTGTTAAGAGAGATTTGAGCAGTAGCTGAATCTATCCATTTAATTGACATTAAGAGACTCCAAATTATAAGATTGAACAAGGAAGGTTGGATAAATTGCTAGGGGAACTACTATCTCTTATCTGAATCTTCTTTTGTATTTTATCTTTCATTAGATTTGTTTCTTGTTTCAATTTCTGTTTTCTAAAATTTAAGCTTTCATCTTGGTAATTTGATAATTAAAAGTGAATTGTTAAGAATTGAAATACAACTTAAGGCTCCTTGAGAAGAATGACCTAGGTAGTGCCTCACTTGCTGCATTTTCCTAGTAAAACTTTGATTACCTAGCGACAAGGTGTATCAGTTCCAATCATTCCTCTATACTTAGTTAAATTCACATCCTTCCCCTTCTCGTTCACATCTAAGGATGTGGTTAAGCTCATTGGAGTATTTGCACTCTTTGCCTGCTCTAAACCATACTTCTTCAGAAGTTCTTTTAGGTACTTCGTTTGAGATATGAATATCCCATTCTTCCTTTGTTTGATTTGTAATTCGAGGAAGAAATTTAATTCTCCCATCATAAACATTTCGAACTCTCCTTGCATTAACTTAGCAAATTCTTGGTAAAGATTTTTGTTAGTAACACCGAATATACTATAATCTACATAGATTTGAACTATTAAGAGTTTCTTCTTATTTCTTTTAATAAAGAGTGTTGCGTCAATCTTACCTCTTTTAAAACCTCTTTTATCAGAAAATTACTAAGACATTCATACCAAGCTTTAGGTGCCTGTTTCAATCCATATAAAGCCTTTTTCAATTTATAAACATGATCAGGAAGATTTGGATCCTCAAATCCAAGAGGTTTCTCAATGACAACTTCTTACATAATGTAACTGTTCAAAGAGACACTTTTAACATCCATTTGATATAATTTGAAATCTTTCATACAGGCAAAGGCTAAGAGTACTTGTATGGCTTCCAATCTAGCTACCGGAGCATATGTTTCCTCATAATCGATATCTTCTTCTTGATTATAGCCTTTTGCAACTAATCTGGCTTTGTTTTTGACGATTTGTGTAGATTCATCAAGCTTATTCTTGAATACCCATTTGGTGCCTATGACTGGATGGTTATTAGGTCGAGGTACCAAGTCATAAACTTGATTCCTCTCAAATTGGTTCAACTCTTCCTGCATTACTGCTATCTAAAATTTATCGGATAGAGTTTTGTCAACATTGGTTGGTTTAATGTTTGTGATAAATGTAGAGAAATGCAATTTATTGAACACTTCTCTCTGGGTTTAACCCCTTCATTGATTTCACCAATGACTTGGTCTATAGGGTGGTCTTTGTTATGTCTCCAAGCCTTAGGTTGATCTAGATTATCTTGAGAAAATGTTTCAGTTGGATTATCTTTATTTTCTTTGTTTTCTATAGAAAGCATTTTGTTGGAAGACTTGTTTAGACTTAATTTTTCAAGACCTTGAATAATCTCAGCGTCATCATTTAGAGGTTTTGAAATTGACTTAGTTTCAGTAACCACAACATGAATTGATTCTTATATAGTAAAAGTTCTTTTATTAAAGACTTTATAAGTTTTACTACGGTTAGAATAAACCAGAAATAATCCTTCATTAGTTTTAGGATAGAATTTACTAAGATTTTCTTTATTGTTGTTGTGGACGTAACACTTACTTTCGAATACCTTCAGATGAGCCAGATTTGGCTTCCTTCCTTTGTACAGTTTGTACAGTGTTTTTCTTAGTAGTGTTCTAATATATGCTCTGTTAGAGATGTAGCATGCTGTACTCATGGCTTCTGCCCAGAATACTTGTGAAATTCCCTTTTTGTTAAGCATTGCTCTAGCCATCTCTGTGAGCACTCTATTCTTTCTTTCCACGACTCCATTTTGTTGAGGCGTTCTTAGTGCTGAGAAGTTATGATCGATCCCGTGTTCATCACAATAGTCAGCAAATTCATTGTTCTCGAATTCTCCTCCGTGATCAGTCTTAATTGACACAATAGATATACCTTTCTCATTTTGGACCTTTTTCGCAAAAACAATGAATGCACTAAAAGTCTCGTCCTTCTAGGAAAGAAACAGAGTCCAGGTAAATCTTGAATAGTCATCAACTATTACAACAGTATATAAATTTCCACCAAAACTTTTGACTTTTGATGGACCAACCAAGTCCATATGAAGTATTTGGAGTGGTCTTTCAGTTAAGACTGTCTTCTTTGATTTAAAAGAGGACTTTGTTTGTTTACCCTTCTGACAAGCATCACAAATGATATCATGTTCAAACTGAATTTTAGGTAAAGCAATAACTAAATCTCTTTTAGTTAGTTTTGAAAGTTGATTCATATTTATATGAGCAAGCCATTTATGCCAAAGCCAGCTTTCTTTATTTTTACTAACAAAGCAATTTTCAGAAAGCTGTGAGTCAATTTGAATAGGACAACAGTTATCGTCCCTTAGTCCCTTAGTGCTCTCAGCTTTACATACAATTCTTCCTTTTTGAGAGTGATTGAACCCAATTGGTCTATGTTATTTCATATCATTTTAAGGGTTTTTATCATAGGTTTTGGCTCCTTTTAATGATAATTGTGCTTAATTTAGATTAAGAGTCCTTACTTTGAGTTAGTGTCTTTTTTAGGGTAAAATTGTCATAATTGGTTATTAATTGTATTCAATTGATTTCTAGGACAATTGATACTTCAAATTGTTGCTTTTTATTGTAGGACACTTGAGAATTAGAGCCAAGATTGAAGACCAAAGCATTACACAACATGAGAGTTTCCAAGAAAATGCTGTGCTGTGGTAAAAAGTATGAAAATGTGCATCAGTGGCTATTCTGGAATAGTTTGCCGGGGCAAACTTTTTGGTTTGCCGGGGAAAACTCTCAAAATCTCACTACATTTCCTCTCTGGAATAGTTCGCCGCGGCCAACTTTTGAGTTCGCCGTGGCGAACCTCTTCGTATCAGTAACATCAGATTCGGATCCAGAACGCAAAAATGGACCCTCTACTCATATGATCCGACCCAAATTGACCCTAAAAGCCCTTAGAAACCCTATTTTCGACCTAACACTCCAATCTATCATCTCCAACACCTCTATTCTCTCATCTTCTTACCTCTCCACCTCCATCTTCTTCCTCATCCATTTCCTTCACCTTTTCTTCATTTCATCTCATTTCCTTCCACTCCCAGCTGTCATGGCTGACGGATTCACTTCAGTTGGAGCTTTTCTTGAAGCTATGGAGGGCTAAGGTTTATCAACTCTTGAAGATGGTGGAGTGGCATGAGTTTCCAGACTTCAAAGGGGAGTTTAGTTTCAGTTTGCAATTTTTAGCTATGATTTATGGCTTTCTAGGTCTAGGAGTTGTAATTTCTTAGTTAGGAACTTGGGATTGATACTGTAATTATTGGTTAATGATTACATTTGTAATTTGGATTGATTGATGTTGAGTTTTGTGTTTAAATATATGTAGTTGCATATATGCTTATTGTAACTCTCATGATTCTCTCCTATCTTGCATGGTTATGTTTTGGTACTGAGTTGATGTGTGTTACATTGAGCCAATTGCATGATCATTCCAAAATTACACATTAGGGAAGCTAAACAAAGTTTTCATTAATGAGTTCATTAATGTAAGCTTTGGACTCATTGAGTTAATGAGGTTCTTATTAAGAAAACCTAATGGATTTGTGAAACTCCCAGTATTTTAAGTGAACTATGATTGCCATCAAAACCATTTTCAAGAGATTTCCTATCATTCATTTCCATTCCATCATTATTATCTTAAAACACTAAAAACATAGTATCTTAGGTTTGTTTTCATTGCATTCAGTTTAGGCACCATTCATTTAAATCTTAAAAACCCAAAACCCCCTTTCATTACATTGCATGGCATTTAGTCTAGCTTAGGTAATTAATAAAGGCTCCCAAAAGTGAAACGACCTGAGTTTGCACTATACTGCATAGCTTGGATTTATTTTTGATTGAGAACCCTAAGGCGAACGACAAAAGGCTCTCGTCAAATGGCGCCGTTGCCGGGGAGCCAAGCAATTGGTTCCTTAGGCTAGTTAATTGTCAACTTTGGTTGATTGGGGTTTTGTGAGCCTCTTAGGTTACATTTTTGCATTGTGCATAATAGGTTTTGCATTGCATAAAAATTTTGAGATATACAAACAAAGATCTTGATTTTCTTCCCTTGTCATACTTTACATTCTGCATAAATCACTGTTTATGAGTTGTCTGTGAACTTTCGCCGCGGCTAACTCTTTGATTCGCCGCGGCCATCTTGTAGGATTTTTGCGAGAATCCCTCTCGGGACACCTTCACCGCGGCCAACTCTTTGATTCGCCGCGGCGTAACCTGCATTTTAAATTAAGAACTCTTGGGGATTTGATTGTTTAGCTTTCTTATGGCTTGGTTTAATAATAATTTAGGTCCATCTGATCACCCTTCCTATTTTGTAGGTGACAATACTGTGATGGGTGATAATTCTTCTCAAAGGCTTGATGCCATACAAGAGGAATTGGATATGCTTCAGGCACATTTTGATCATGAAGAAACATGGTGACAACACTCTGATGGGTGATGATTTTTCTCAAGGATTTAATTTGATACAGCAAGAATTAGATCTTCTTCGGGCACACTTTGATCATAAAGAACATGGTGGGACTTATCAAGGATATGATATACCCTATCCTCATCATAACTATAGTCATGAAAGGATGAATGACCCTTCACATTCTTCTCATCATACCTCTTCATTCCATTCACACCTAAATCAATATCCACCACCAGAACCACATTATGACCTATCACCTCCACCATACAATCCACACTTTGAACACTTTCCTTCACATCATCCATATCATGAGCCAAACATTCCATCACATGAACCCCACCACCAATACCCTTCCTCATCTCACCAACCATCATCGTCATTCCATCGATGTTCCACTTCATACCTTGAACCATTCTCACCGCATAATTCCCCATTTGAACCATCTCCTTCGCCAAATGACTACCACCACCAACCCTTGTCCCAATCCACGTACCAACCCCCTCCCCAATCTCGTGAACATGAATTTAGTGAACCTGACCCATTTCTCACTATTCCTAAGAATGACTAGATACGATTTTTAAAGGAAGCGTATGGTCGCTTGAATTCATACTACCATAGATTACTTGAAGAGGAAGAGATATCTGGGATCTCTAAGGAATTAGAGGAAGAGTTAGAAGAATGTCAGAGTGCATTAGGCAAGTTCTTGTGTGATATAGCGCAAATTGAGTCTGAGATTAGGAAGGATGAATCAAAGTGTCCAGATTCACTCATACAAGAGGCTGAGATGAAGCAACAACATCTACAAACTCACAAGGACTCGTGCCTTACGTCAGGTAATATTGCTCCTCTTCTTGAGGAGATTAACCCTTGTGCTATAACTACTATTCCTGTTGAAGTTTTTGATGATGTGAGTGATGATGAGGTGGATGAGGAAATCATAGTTGAATTCCCTCATATGTTTCAAAATGAAAATTCTCACTTGAACACTTCTAATAGTAGTTGTTTAGTTAATGATCTTGCTTGCACTGTCACTGCTTCTTTGTGTGAAGAACATGCTTCTCTTTCTAGTGCTAGATTGGATGGTGAAACTAATTCTGATTTGAATGAACCTTTATCTTGTTCTTGCAATGCTCATACTATATGCATGGATTGCATTGATAACAAAAATGATATACTTGTTGAGTGGCAAAAGCAGAACTTTAGTAAAGTGTGTGCATCGCCTTCTGGTACTGAAAGTGCTGCAAATATAAAGCATGATATTGATGTGAATTTCTTGGATGATGATCTTGTAGAGAAATGTGAATTTAACCATAGCCTTGAAAATCTTCTTTCTAAAAATCCCATTGAGTTAGTAGCTTTTAATAATGTTGAGAAAGGCTTTAAAGTTTCAATTGATAAAATCATGAATATCAATAAGTCTTTCCAACAAGTTTTGTCTTGTGATTTACCTCCTGATTTATCTTGCATTGTAAATAGTAGTTTGCATAAGTCGTTTTGTTCTTTCTTTTCTTCCCCTTCAAACACTACCTCTTGTGAATGTGATAGTGATGTACTGTACTCCAACAACTATCAGTTGGATTCTTCAGCTTCCACTTCACATAAGCTTGAGTGTTTCAAAAATTTAAATAAAAATTTGACTCCTACTGATGGGAGTACTATTGATTTCCTTGGTTGTGATAGTTACTTGGAGAGATTAACTTCTAAGCTATCTTTATTTCATTTTTATCCTCTTCATGTTTCTATTTCTGGATGTGGTACTGCTGTTGGTTCTACTTGCTTGCAGGACTCTGCACCACCACTACTAAGGAAGATCAATAAAGGAGAAGTGAGCACATGGAAGAAATGCATGTTTCTCATCCGGGATGAGAACTTCTCCTATAAGAGTTTGAAGAGATTTCGTTCTAAAGGTTGTCCCTTTCCTTCCTTAACTCTTATCTTTTGAATTATTTGCTTGTTTTGTGAGATAAGTGTGGGGGAGGGACATAACCAGTAGTAAAAGTAGTTTGTTTTCTTTTCTTTTCTTTTCCTCCCTTTTTGGTTTTGGTTTCTCTTGTTTAGGGTTACACTTGAGTTTTGCATTGGGGACAATGCAAGATTTAAGTGTGGGGGAGAGATTAATATTCAGTGATTGTGTTGTGTTTTCCTATGTTTATTGAAAATCTGGTTTTCCAAAAAAAAAATTTCAAAATTTTGATTGATTTTTGAACTTAATTTGAAGATTTTGAGTCAAAATTTTTGAAAATTTTTGCTTCAAGTAACTTACACTTGAATTTGTGTATTCTTGGACTTTGGTAGATATTTTTGAACTTGTATTGATACTCATGAGAATTGCTGTTTGTTCTTGGTCACAATTCTTCAAGCTTGCTTTTATATTGATTGAGTTAATGCATTGTGACTAATATGGAGTACAATTAATCTTTGTGCATGAGCATTTGAGATTTAGCCTTGTTGGAAGATTCTTTGAGCCTAATTTTCATTCATAGTGAGTTGCATCCGCTTACATTTTCCACTTTCTAGAACTTGTTCCAATTCTTAATCAAGACTTAGTTGCATTAATGTGATGAGCATGATAGAGGCATTCTTTTCTAAACCCTTACATTCCAAACACAAACCCACATGATTTTATCCATTGCTAACCATTTGAGCCTTCATCTTTTCTTAAGTGCCAAGAGATGCATTATACATTCAAGTTTCCAACATTTTTACCATTACATTCATGATGTGTTAAACTTTGTCTTCTTGGGTTTTGAATTGCCAAAAGAAAAAAAAAAGAGAAAAGAGAAATAGAAAAAGGAAAAGAAATAGAAGAAAATGTTTAAGAAAAGCCAAAGAAAGAAAGATCAAAATAAATGGTACCAAAAGAATAAAACTTTGAAATAAGGCAGTTCATTGGTGGTTTGAAGAACAAAGTTGTGCTTTAAGAGATTAGAGTAAACGTTAGTTAGAAATCTTTTCTTAAAATGCTTGGTGCTTAATCATTTCATATCTTTTCACCTCATCTTATTTCAATTAGCTCTTTCAATCATCATAACCTTAAAAGTCCTCTTGATCATTACATTCATGCATTAGAAGTGGAGAACTAGGATTTTAACAAGCTTATGGCAAAGTGGTTGATTAAGTGGATTGAGAGAGAATTACCCCAACTTGGTGAGTAGAGTGAAATAGTTTGTATCTTGAGTGTTTTCTCTTTTGTTCATTCCCATTGCATTGACTGTACTCTATTTTAATCCCTTCTCATTGACTTAGATCGCTATGATTGCTTGTTTGAAGAGTAGGGTTAACGGCACTATCGCTTTCTTACTTTGAATTCATAGGGGCTCCCATTTGTATCAATGCTATTCTCTTGCTCTAGTTTTGTATTGCCATTGTCCAGGAGTACAAAGGTTTAAGTGTGGGGGATTTGATTGAACCCAATTGGTCTATGTTATTTCATATCATTTTAAGGGTTTTTATCATAGGTTTTGGCTCCTTTTAATGATAATTGTGCTTAATTTAGATTAAGAGTCCTTACTTTGAGTTAGTGTCTTTTTTAGGGTAAAATTGTCATAATTGGTTATTAATTGTATTCAATTGATTTCTAGGACAATTGATGCTTCAAATTGTTGCTTTTTATTGTAGGACACTTGAGAATTAGAGCCAAGATTGAAGACCAAAGCATTACACAACATGAGAGTTTCCAAGAAAATGCTGTGCTGTGGCAAAAAGTCTGAAAATGTGCATCAGTGGCTATTCTGGAATAGTTCGCCGGGGTAAACTTTTTGGTTCGCCGGGGAAAACTCTCAAAATCTCACTACATTTCCTCTCTGGAATAGTTCGCCGCGGCCAACCTCTTCGTATCAGTAACATCAGATTCGGATCCAGAACGCAAAAATGGACCCTCTACTCATATGATCCGACCCAAATTGACCCTAAAAGCCCTTAGAAACCCTATTTTCGACCTAACACTCCAATCTATCATCTCCAACACCTCTATTCTCTCATCTTCTTACCTCTCCACCTCCATCTTCTTCCTCATCCATTTCCTTCACCTTTTCTTCATTTCATCTCATTTCCTTCCACTCCCAGCTGTCATGGCTGACGGATTCACTTCAGTTGGAGCTTTTCTTGAAGCTATGGAGGGCTAAGGTTTATCAACTCTTGAAGATGGTGGAGTGGCATGAGTTTCCAGACTTCAAAGGGGAGTTTAGTTTCAGTTTGCAATTTTTAGCTATGATTTATGGCTTTCTAGGTCTAGGAGTTGTAATTTCTTAGTTAGGAACTTGGGATTGATACTGTAATTATTGGTTAATGATTACATTTGTAATTTGGATTGATTGATGTTGAGTTTTGTGTTTAAATATATGTAGTTGCATATATGCTTATTGTAACTCTCATGATTCTCTCCTATCTTGCATGGTTATGTTTTGGTACTGAGTTGATGTGTGTTACATTGAGCCAATTGCATGATCATTCCAAAATTACACATTAGGGAAGCTAAACAAAGTTTTCATTAATGAGTTCATTAATGTAAGCTTTGGACTCATTGAGTTAATGAGGTTCTTATTAAGAAAACCTAATGGATTTGTGAAACTCCCAGTATTTTAAGTGAACTATGATTGCCATCAAAACCATTTTCAAGAGATTTCCTATCATTCATTTCCATTCCATCATTATTATCTTAAAACACTAAAAACATAGTATCTTAGGTTTGTTTTCATTGCATTCAGTTTAGGCACCATTCATTTAAATCTTAAAAACCCAAAACCCCCTTTCATTACATTGCATGGCATTTAGTCTAGCTTAGGTAATTAATAAAGGCTCCCAAAAGTGAAACGACCTGAGTTTGCACTATACTGCATAGCTTGGATTTATTTTTGATTGAGAACCCTAAGGCGAACGACAAAAGGCTCTCGTCAGAGAGGTAGGTCATCTTTGCTAATGATCAAGCATTCTTTTGAATCGAAGATTACCCAATTGTTCTTGTCGGTACTCTGACTGATACTGAGTAGGTTGTGACATAAACCTTCAACGTAGTATACATCTTCAACTTTCATTCCTTTGTCACTTCCTACTTCTCTGCTTCCGGCTATTCTTCCAGATTGATTTCCACCAAAGATCACTTTGCCACCTTCTTTGGGTTTGAGTGTGGAGAATTTGTCGTTGTCACCCGTCATATGTCTGGAGCATCCGCTGTCGATGTACCATTTGTTTGTTCTGGATGCTTGAAGACATACCTGTATTAGAGAAATCACGTTTTAGGTACCCATACCTTCTTGGATCCTTTTAGGTTAGTTTGGTCTATCCGTGGTACATATGTATCTCTGGGCACCCAGTTTAATGCTCCATAGGTTCCTTTCTTCTTATAATAACAAGAAGAGGTTGTATGACTCTTACAGTTGTAGTAAGAACAAAGTGCAAATGGATTAGAAGAATGAAGAGAATTTCTAAAGAATGTTAGATATGATCGTTCACCACTTTTCTTTTATCCTAAGTAGGATCATATCCTATTCCGGATTTGTCCATTATGCACCATTAAGCTCCTAGTATCACCTTGAGCATTTCACTACCCTTTATGAACTTCTCCAAAGTTTTTGTGAGCTCCTCATTTTTCTTCTTGTTCTACTCACACTCTGTATAAGTTGGTGGACTAATTTCTTTTCGCTTGACTTGTTCTTCCAGACTTTTGATTTTCTTTTTAGAGCTTATCAACTGATAGAACCCAATCTTTATATGGTTTTCTCAAGTGTTTTCTGTTGTTTTGCAACACTTTTACCCTCATTATGCATGCATTTATATCCTTTTGATTATATTGATTCATGTATTTCATTCTGCTGTTTAAGGGGTAAAAAGGGTCCTTTTTCTCTCCTTAATTGCAATTGCCTTGATCTATAATCAGTTGGTCTTTACAAAGCTCTTTGTTATTATTTTCAAGCAATTGGAGAAGGATCTAAGACCCAAGATGGAGCATTGAAGGAGCCACAAAGTCATAAGAACCAAAACGTAAGATTTGGAGTGTTCTATGTCCTCAGGTCGCGACATGGGCTTATGAAGTCGCGACCTGGATGCTCTTTAAGTAGAACTACAAGATTTAGAGTGCTCTATGTCCCCAGGTCACGACTTGGACTTCCCAAGTTGCGACCTGAGTATGTGAAGCTGTGCATTTTGGAATAGGTTTTTTAGACTCTACACTTAGGGGAGCAGCCACCACGAACTAGACACTCTCCATTCTGTAAATTTGCAAAGGGATGAGCCTCCACCATATTCTCTCAAGTCGCTATTGATCCCATAGCCCAAAAACTTCATTTTTCCTCACTTTTTCATCATTTCTTGCGATTTTGAACTGATTAAACCACTCTTACCCCCTTCTTTTCTATTTTTCCAACCCTCTTTTTAGCATCACTCATGGCTGATCATACCTAGAGCGATTGTGACTAGTTTAAAGACATGAGAGGCTAAACCTTTAGCCTCTTGGTGATGGAAGATGAAGCTTGAGCTCAAGGACTTAATAGGGGAGTTACTTAGTCTAAACCTGTGCTTAAATTTTGTGTTGAACATTTCTAAATTTAGGGATTTCTGCACTTATGTAAGACTTGATTTATTATTTTTAAATCTTGTGTTTAGACTACTGCAATATATTTGGATTGGATGCTGTTTAATGTTGAATTATCTATATGAATATTTCAGTTTTGAATCCTTGTGTTTAATTGATTGTCAGTGATAATTGATGATTAATCTGTTTACTTGGTATTTGTGGTTGTTGATTGACAATCTGAGGGCATTTGCATTATCTATTCATTTACACTCTAAGTGGTTTTCAACAATGTTTTAAGACATGTTAATCAACTTTGATTAAAGTGAGTTTTTATTAATTAAAACATTGGACCCAAGTGATTACTTGGTGTTTTCATCAGACTTAGAGATTTTCAAAACTCCCATTCAATTTAAGAGCAATGATAGCTGAGTTTTCATCATCAAGAGACTATCCCATCATAACTTCCCTTTAATCCAAAGCATATCTTCATTCATTTAAAATACCAAAAAGATTTACTTCTTAGCAATTTACATTTACTGCACCACTTTTTGAACAATTAAACCCCCTTTTCTTTACCCAAATTATCATGCTTTTGATTACTAGTTTAACCTAGGTTTTTCCAATAAAGCACTCCTTGAGAAGAACGATTGGTTGTGCCCTATACTACATTATCTGGTGCAACCACAATCTTTATGATCTAGAAGGTGACATTCTGGTCTGATCAATGGCGCCATTGCTGGGGAGCCAAGAAATTCGTTTCCTAGTAATTGGTTTTCAATACCATTGTGATTTGGGTGATTCTCGTTGAGCTTTAGTTTATGAACTTAGCTTTTGCATTTCATAGTATAAAATTTTTTGAGAAACAGAAACAAATATCTTGTTTTACTATACTTTTTCATTTGCACTCTTGCATAGCATTTTGCATTTGTTCTAACTTGATTCTAAGTGTTTGGGCTAATTGCTTGAAGGTTTTGAACTTTGTGCATAGTTTATTGAGCATTTGGTTGAAGTACTTAGTGAAATTTTTTCAAAGTTTTGGTGAAAGCAGCTTTCTGTGACTCTAAGTCGTGACCTTAGTTTCTCAAATCACGACCTAATCTGTTCAAGTCGTGACCTAACTTGTGGCTTATCGTTACCTCAGTCTTCTAGTGTTTAGTGTTGCTCTCGGTCTACTTAAGTCGTGACCTAGCTTTTGGCTTGTCACGACCTCATTTTTCCTTTAGTTCAAGATTGCTTTCTGTGCACTCAAGTCACGACCTGGATACCCCAAGTTGCAACCTGAGTTAGTTTTTCACTAAAAATTTTCTGAGTGTCCAGACTTACTGATAAGCCTCATTATTTGCATATATTTCTAGCCCTAAACTCATGCTTTTGCCATTTATATTTGCATATTTTGGGTATAATTAGCTTTCATTGTGCATAAGAGTTAGTGAAGGAAGTTGTGAGGTTTTCTTTGTGTTTTTGCATGATTTTATTGTGTGTACTTTTGATCCTTGTTTGGTGTGAATTTCAGGGAGCTTTACTAGCATTCTCGCTATTCTGTCATAGGTGCCACGACGGATAGGGGAAGGCGCCGCGGCGGATTTCCAAAGATACTCTCGGTAATAGGCGCTGCGGCGGACCAAGTTTCACAAGGAGCTCAGGATCACTAATTGAAATGACACCGTATAGGCTAGACGCCATGGCGGATGACAAAAAACTTCATATTTAAATACAGAAGTCATGCGCTCAAATGAGGGAGTCGAGATTCAGTTCTTCACCCTCCAGATCACGGATTGTCTTGTTCTCTCCGCCTTCTCTCAACTCTCTCTCCCATTTTCGTCCAAATCAATAATCTTCCACTGATCATCTATGAATCTTTCATTAATTCTTGCTGTTTCTACTGCAATTCAGAGCATGAGCGGCTGAATTCCCAAGTTCTCCTAGCAATAAAGCTGACCTGAGTTCATGGAGCTGAACAAGGAGTCATTTCAGATCTGATTTCCACTTTCTATTCTAAGATTCATTTGTATCAGTTGAACAATTGTGATTAGAATGAAAGTTGAGTGATTAGATTTATGTTTCTTGGAATTTAGATCTGATTGAACATTCATATGTGAGTTGTGTCCTTTGATTCAGTTGAATAGAGGATTCTCTGTTAATTTGTAGATCTAATTCGTTTTACTTGGACTGTTGTTCTGTAATTCTGAAATTTGATTGAATGATTTTGATGATTCACAGTTGTGGTCATCCTTAGAGAATTGCAACTTGCTTCTCAAGTGATCTTGTCAATTGATTTTCCTTTTCTACAGAGCAAGACAATGAATCTAGTAAGATAGTTGTTATTGACCTGTGTTTAGAGAGATTTGAACAGTAGCTGAATCTATCCATTTAATTGACTCTAAGAGACTCCAAATTATAAGATTGAACAAGGAAGGAAGGATGAATTGCTAGGGGAACTACTATCTCTTATCTGAATCTCTTTTGCATTTTAGAACCTTTACTGTTACCTTTCATTTGAATTTGTTTCTTGCTTCAATTCCTCCATTTTGAAACTCAATCTTTTACCTTGGTAATTTGATAATTAAAGTGAATTGTTAAGAATTGAATTCCAACTTAAGGCTCCTTGAGAAGAATGACCTAGGTATTGCCTCACTTGCTACATTTTCCTAGTATAATTTTGATTACCTAGCGACAAGGTTCTTAGTAATTCACTGGTTTGCCAAGAAAAAAAAATAGAAAACCTAAAACCATATAAAAAGTAGCTTTAGGGTTTCTGAGTTGTTTTTGCATTTTCATCACTTTATGCATTGTTGTTGAGTTGCTTCCTTTATTGTTGCATTCTGAATTCATTTCGTAGGTTGCCAAGGAGTTAAAACAATTTGGTCAGCTATGAATTGTTTGAATCCTTACTGTAGCAACCTTTTCTTTTTAGTTGTTCTTCTACTAAATCTGATGATAGTTGATTGTTTTTATGCTTTTAAGATCTTCTTCTAGTAGGAAAACTAATACTATTGTGTTAAGGGCTCAATTTGCAAGAGTGGAGGTGTGAGAAGTGTCAGAAGTTGCTAGAAATTCGTTTATCAGGTTTATCAGAAGAAGGCACCGCGACGGATCTCATCAGATGCTATAGCGCCTACGCAAGGCGGATTATACATACTTCCCTCTTAACTTCTTGGCTTTTCTCTGATCCTTTTCTTTTGTCTATTTGCTTTTTGGCATTTATTTCTTTAGTCTTTCCTCTTGTTCCCTAGTTGCATGTCCCAGGATAAGACCCTTTTACCTTTTGATTGGGAAATCAATAGAACTCTAAGGCAAATCAGGAAAACCAAACTAATAACTGAATCTAGTAAGCAACCTATATTGAGTGAATCTTTTTCTCAAGTTGAATCTTGCTCTTCCTCTGAATCTGAATCTACTTTAGGAGGGTTTATAGACAATCATTTTGTGATGGATCAAGATAATAACAATGCTCAAACTGAGAAAGGTGATGCTGCAAATAGACCTCAAAATGAAAGACAAGCTGAAAATGTTCTTCATAATGCTAATCTTCAATTGAATAGAGATGAGGAAAATAGGAGCATTAGAGAAATTAATAACTCAAGTGTGAACTGTGATCCATGTGGTTTTTATAACTTTGAAGCTGATTTTGAACTTAAGGCTACCTTGATTAATACCTTACTAAGATTTCTTGGTTTTGCAGGGGATGATCCATATAGACATCTTCAAAACATGCATGCTGTTTGTTCCTCTATGAAGCCTCATGGTGCTCAATTGGAAGATGTGCTAAGGAGAGCTTTTCACTTCACATTAGAAGGAAATGCTAAGGAATGGTTGCAAAGTCTACCTCAACACTTCACAACACGTACATGGGAACAACATAAGAAGGCCTTTTTGGAGAAGTATTTTCCTGCATCAAGGATATCTAAATTGAGGCTATCTACGGAGTTCAATAAGATAGTGGAGAGACCTTGTATGAGTATTGGATGAGATTTCTAGCCATGCTTTCTAAATGTCCAAATCATCAAATTAGCAAGTCTAATCTAGTCCAGTATTTCTATGAGGGCTTGCTATCTCATCACAAGAACACAATAGATGCCGCACCCATGGTTTACTGTTTGATTTGACACCTCACAATGCTTGGGAATTATTCGAGAAGATGGCTAACAACAACCAACAATTCAGCACAAGGGATAACCAATCTATTAATGAGATTTTGAGGTCAAATCCTACTAACTTCGACTCTCAATTTGTTGTCGTGTCAGAGAAGATGGACAAGAGAATGACTAGGATGGAGCAACTCTTGTCAAGTAAACAATGTGGTGCTGTGGGAACATCACAAGCCTTGGTAGCTCCCTCTTGTGACTTCTGTAGTTCCATGATGCATTGGACTGAATCTTGCCCTTCTCAGTTTGAAGAAGTAGTAGCCATGTATCAATAAAGATCCAGTTAATATCAACAAAGAAACCCTTTCTCCAACACTTATAATAAAGGATGGAAAGATCATCCCAATCTTAGATGGGGAGGAGGAGAGAACAACAAGGAAAGGTTCATGCAGAATAAGTTCCAGCAACGTCAACATTCAAAACAAGCTATGGTTCCTTCCCAAACTGCTCAAGAAATTGGTAATTCAAGGAATGATGATATGACCCTTTTGTTGAAAAGCATGAACAGTATGAATGCTAAAATTAGTGCTCTCTCAAATAGACAGAATTGATAAGCATACTATTGCATCTGATGCAAGGATGGTTGCTATAGAGAATAGGGTTGAACAATGGGAGACAAAGGCTTCAAACTTGTCTAACTTTGTTACCCAACTTTCAGACAATTTTAGCAGTTTTCAAACAAAAACAAGCAGAGTTTTGCCTTCCAATACTGTGATTAATCCTAAGTCATTGAATGCCATAAATTTGAGAAGTGGAAGGAAAGTGACATTCAATGAGAATGATGAAGAATCTGACTTGGAGGAAGATCATTGCACTAGAGGGAACTCTGTCCAGAAAAAGAAACCACTAACTGTGGAATCTGAAAGCTTAAGAGAGAAGCAATTATTGCATGGAAGAAAGGAAGCCGTATCTAGAAGTGTAACTATTGAAGGTTGCACAACTCAAGCAGGCCCTTTAATTCAGGTTGATAAAGAAGTCCATGAAGCACCATTAGGAGAGAACTTGGAGCAATCTTCTTCAAGAATTTCAGAGCCTAACCAGGACAAAGAAAAGATGGAGCAAGATAAAGTTGAAGATTCTCACATGAACAACAAACCGGGAAGTAAAGGTAAAGAGGTAAGCTTGAAAGATCTACCTTTCCCTAAAGCTTTTATGTTTGGGCAGAAGGTTGCAAAAGAAAAACAGAACAAAGAAGTCTTAGATTTCTTTAGTAAAATAGAAATTAATATTCCCTTGCTGGATTTATTGAAGAAAGTGCCTGAATATGCAAAATTCTTGAAAGACATTTGCACTAACAAAAGGAAGTTTAAAACTAATGAATTGGTGCAAGTTGGCCCTAATGTTTCAGCTCTTTTTAAAGCTTAATTACTTATGAAATGCTAAGATCCAGGAGCTTTCTCCATTCCTTGTCAAATTGGTAAATTTCACATCTCTAAAGCTTTGCTGGATTTAGGTGCTGCTATTAATGTGATGCCAAGTTCTGTTTACTATGCTTTGGGAGTTGAAATCATGAAACCTACAAGCGTCTTAGTGCAACTAGCTGATAAGTCTATTAGGAATCCCAAGGGAATCTTAGAAGACATTTTGGTCCAGGTAAAATACCTTGTATTTCGTGCTGATTTTTATGTGCTAGATATGACTAATGAGGCCATAAGTGAAAGCACATTGATTTTGGGTAGACCATTTCTAAGGACCGCTAATACCATGATTTGCATGAAAGATGGGATTATAAAAATGGAATTTGGTGGTCAAGAAATTCAATTTAATACGTATGAGATGATGAAACATCCACATGAGGATTATTCTCTGTTGGGGCCGGCTTAATATGATTGATTTGTCACTTGAAAATGAGTGTGAATCTATTTTTTAGCATGATAGCAATGATGATATTGAAGATTCTTTCATTTCTTTCTCTTCCATATATTATCCTTCATCTTCTTTTTCTTCACACCTAGATGATGTGTCTAGCATTGATTCTAAAATTGATGGCTGGCTTTCCACTTAGAGTGAATTGTCTTCAGTTTCATCCATTAAGTCTTCAATTGATGTTAATTCCACACTGTCAAGTGATGAACAACTTGCAAGAAGATTACTTGTAGATTTCTCAACAGCACAAGAGAGTGAATCAATTCCTCTATAAAAAGAGGAAGGTGAAGGGCACAAGAATCATGATTGCAAGGCTAGCCCAACTCTTATGGACGAATCCCTATTCAAGGAGCATGAAGCTGAACTTTCTGAACAACAGAATTTTTCTTTAAATTCTTATCATATTTTGTATTCCAATCCTGTTTACAAGTCACTTGATCTTAATTTCTTTAATTGTGCAGAACTAGAATATCTCTTGGAAATCATGCAAAGTGCAGCTGCTCCCAAACCTAGAAAATTAGGCATGACACCAACTAAATTGGTTGAGATATGCAGCATAGGGAGTGCTCTTTTGCAATCTATTTTTACTTGTGAAATTAGAATTCCTCAAGACTATGCTACATCTAATTTTGAGTTTGCACATGGATTTACAGATGTTTTAAATGCATTATTGCAGGGACCCATTAAGGAGTGTTGCTCACATGAGGATGAATTCACAACTATAGTTTTTGGTGTTGAAGCTTTGAAGCAATCTGAAAATAATTGCACTACCTTAGAGCTCAAGAAACTGATACCCTCAGTAGTTCAACCTCCTGAATTGGATCTTAAACCCCTGCCATCAACACTGAAATATGCATTTTTAGCTGAAAATGAAAGACTACTGGTGATAATCTCTAACTCTTTGACTAATCTTGAAGAGTCTCAGTTACTTGCTATTTTGAAGAGGTATAAAAGTGCAATTGGGTGGTCTCTAGCAGATATTCCTGGTATTAATGCTTCAATTTGCACTCATAGCATCTTGTTAAATGAAAATGCAAAGTCCATAAGGCAACCTCAAAGAAGACTTAACCCACTCATACTTGATGTTGTTAAAAAGGAAGTAACAAAGTTGCTTAGTGTTGGTATTATATACCCTATTTTAGATAGTGAATGGGTAAGTCCAGTTCAGGTTGTTCCTAAGAAAAGTGGCATCACTGTGGTTAGGAATGAGAAAAATGAATTAATCCCCACTAGAATACAGAATTCTTGGCGTGTTTGCATTGACTATGGGAAGCTTAATGATTCTACAAGAAAAGATCACTTTCCCTTACCCTTTATAGATCAAATGCTTGAAAGATTAGCTTGTAAATCTCACTATTGTTTCCTTGATGGTTTCAGTGGCTATTTTCAGGTTCCCATTGCACCCCAAGATCAAGAGAAGACTACATTTACTTGTCCCTTTGGCATATTTACATATAGAAGAATGCCATTTGGACTTTGCAATGTGTGACACCTCATGTTTAAATCAATTAACTTTCCTTGCGGAAGCATTTGGAATCACTTTTGAAGGCTACAATTGATGAAAAATCAAGTTCGAAAATTTTCATTTACGGGTTACTATTCATTGTCACCTTAAAATGTGACAAACTTCAAAAATTCATAACTAATTATAGAAAAATTGAAATTGAGTGATTCCAAGTTCTACAGAAAGCTCTTTGGATAAAATTTTGAGGAAAAATAGTTTCTGAACTGATTGCCTTGAAATTCGAGCTCAATTTCCTTTGAAAAATTTACTGTTCATTTGGTCATTTTCGGATTTTACTGTATTATTGCCTAACTTTGGAAAGGCATAACTTTCTGCTCGGTTATCAGAATTGGGCAAACTACCCCTCATTTTAAATAGAAACATCAGATCTCTTTGCTTGCCAAATCTTATGACCTAACTAACTCGTTGATAGGTCAAACTGGAGCTACAAACTCACTGCTCCAGGACTTACGTTTTATCCCTTAACATCTCTTTAATTCTTTTTATTTCTTTGGCATACATGACATGGCCTTACTCTTTCCCGTTCATGCTCATACACTTTCATTCATGCCATAAATATTATAACCAAATACATGGCATCATTGGCATCCATAACATAATTCACAAAATAGTAGAATTATACATTTATTAACAGTCTCATCCATTAACAAGAATAATTCTCCGCTTACTTCTCCTTGCTTCTCATGCCATTATTGCCCGTCATTGATTGACCTAAATGGTTGGTTAGGGAGGGGTGAGATTCGGGAGAATCTCAGTAGCAAACACTACCCATAAGCATGCAAGACATAATGCACATGCATGACATGTTATAACATTAACACATGAATGCCATGGAAAGTAAGCTAAAGCATTTCATGCTTCCATAACATATTGCCAAGGCAAAACATAACATAAACTTGCAAACATAACTTTGCAAACATTTCATCATAGCTTAGTCACATCATGGCAACACAATCACATCATGCAAGCATACATATCAAGCACACGGTATAGGTAAGTTCACTACCTTGTAACATGGCTTTCCCCTTGCTTTTCCTTTGGTTTCCTTGTCTTTCCAACCATGTGGACATTCCGTCAACATCACCAAACATCCTCTTGGATGTTCCAAAGGTCCTAAACATAGTCACATTGATCATACAAACCATTAGGACCACTAGATTACATAAAGTTCAAGACTAGCTTTCTTGAACCTCAACCCTTTCTCTTAGTCTTAGGGTTTTCTTTCCAACTTTTCTAACATAAATCTTATCATTTCCCATCCTTAAGATCCATTTCTTGTCAATTAGGACCACTTTAGATGGCCTTAGATTCAAGAATACCAAATCTGGAAATTTTGCTTCGCGGGTACTGTTCACGCAGAATTTCCAGAATTTTTGCTCAACTTTGAAAATTCATAATTAATTCTAGAAAACTCCAAATTGAGTGCTTCCAAGTCTCACTGAAATCCTTAAGTTAAATTTAAATGAAAAATAGTTTCAGGAACCAGTTCTACGCCGAACAGTACCGAACTGTACGGAACTCGAAACTCTTCCAAAAGTTTAAAGCTCACAGAGTGTACTTTAAGCATGCAAAATTTCAGAATCAGATATGCACAGTAACTAATCCGAAATAGGCATAAATCAGGTGCTATAACCACCACATACCGTGTTTTAGAGTTGATCTGGCTTGGAACCATTGGCCTTTCTTTCTCCCTCTTCTTTCTCTCTCTAGAAACCATTTTGCAAGAGCTTCCCCATGGATTCCTTATGCTTGGACGAAATGGTAGGGAGGGGAGGGGGTATTTATAGAAAAACAGACCGTCTGGACCGTTGATCTTAAAAATACGTGGCTCGATCTGGACCCGTCCATTTTCTCTTTTGATCTTACGGTGACAAGTGTCCTATGACATCATGCTTACCTCATCATGATGACATCATGCTTACATCATCAAGCCACATTCTTCTTTAATCCGACCGCACACGTGCCTTGCATCCGACCGTACACGTGTCTTCCATCTTGCCGTACACGTAATATTTTCTTTTTTCTTTTTCTCATCTAACCGTACACTTGTCACTTTTAATGTCCTTTCATCATTTATGGCATTAAAATAGGGAGAAAATAAATGGAATTCGTGCAAAAATATCTCCTTAATTATTTCTCCACCTATCAAGCCAATCTTGCACCATATCAGATACTTTTCGGGTTCCTGACTTACCCTGTACCACCAGGACATGTTCTGACACTATTTTCTCATCTTAATTAGTACAATATGGTGTGCCACCTTAGAGGAGCATAGATGAAATAATTAGCTCTCTACTGACAGGCTACTTAACCTTACTGAGTCATGCAGTAGAGATTTTCGCTATAATGGGTAGACAAAAGACTGTCTAAAATATTCCCATACTGCGTTCTGATTTTTATGCTGTCCATAAATATCTTCTGGTGACTCAGCATGATGACTCTCGTAGGTGTCATGATTACGCTTGATGACTCAGCATGCTGACTCAGCATCGTCATGATGGCTTTTAGATATTTCTTTGGTTTTGTCTCCTATTTAGGGGACAAAATTATTTAATATTTGACTGGAGCATTTTATTCAGTCCAGAGCTCCAAAAATTCATCTAAAATATCATAAAATTCCTCCTATTCTAGAGAAAATCTATGAATTTTCTCAGGTCATAACTCACCTATAGCCCCACTTAAAAATCATTCTTTAAAATGCCTTTTTTTGGGCACAACACGGCTTTTAAGTATTCTTAAAGCCATTTGCTTGTCTTCTAGGGATGATACTAGTTTATAATTTTCTACAGTCTCTTAGATCATACATCCCCATTTTACCATAATTTTCTGAGTTTCCTTATGACTCAAACAATTAAATCTACCCTCTACATCTTAAATTGAGCCATAACTCTTGTAAATTCCTTTTAAGTTACCTCAGGGGTATTTTCATCATCTCTCTTCCACAAGAGTCTTAGAATATTATTTCCCATTTTCTGGGATTTTCTTAGAATTTCTAAGTACTTTCCATTTTTACCCCTGATGGCCGTAACTTTCTGAATTTACGGTTTTACCCCTGCTTAGGCTCAACCTCATAAACAATCTCTTTGAGGCTTCTAACTTAACCCTTGGTCTGTATCTAGCCTCTTTTCTCTTTCTGGGCCTTTTGAGACTTTAACTGGAGCCTCTAACTTTGATTACCCTTTAGCCCCTTAAAACATTCACTTTGCAGTTTAGTCCCTAAATGCTTTAACTTTCTTTCTCATCTTTAAGACCTCTACTAAAAAGGGTTCTGGTAGCCTATCTCATTTAGGCTATTTCTGATACTTCTAGTCCAATGTTACAATTCTCCCCCTCTCAAAAGAATTTCGTCCTCGAAATTCCAAGTCAAACCTCTATTTTTACCCTTAATGAGAGGTTAACTAAGGAGAATATCCCCACTTATACTAAATTTTGACCTCTTCAACTTTTCATTATACTCATTTCCAGGTTTCAACCATGGTTCCATACTTACATAACTTGTCGTTCTATACTTTTCTGTCATTTACATGAGCATGGCCTTTGCTTTTAAGCATTTTGTCACCACTGCTCACTTCTTCCTCTCCTTTAGGCTCATTCTTTCATAATAATACCATGACAGTGTGCCTGTCTTCATGGTATTTTACTACACCATGGCATTTTGGGTTCTCTTAATACAACCTTTATCTATTCTTTGCTGTATACCTTGCCATTCCTCTTTACTTTAAGGGCATATCTCCTTTCTTTCATTCATTAACTAGAACAGAATTGAGCTCAGTCTAATCAACAATAAAGGTGTCTGGAACAAGTCAAGGGTACTCTCTCTATATTAGTCCACCGCTGAAGGAGATTTCACTATCTTAAACTCATCTCTGGTCATCGTCTTCCCAAAGAGGTACTGTACTCTTACCCTTATGGCTCAGACACTTTCTCTTAGGCTTGGTCTTTCACGACCTTGGAGCTACTGCGCTCTACCATAAGCCTTTTCAGGATCCATCATGACCCTAGAATACTATCATCAATCTGAACCATCTTAGGATCTCTAGGAGACTCTAGACCATAGAGTTGAGTAATAAAATAAGTCACCTCCACTCAGCTAGTAACTTGACTGATTATTCCCCAAGACTGATCACAGATATCAGTATTGTCTTCTTAGGCCTTACTCAATCCTTTCTGTCAACTCTTGGAATTCTTAGCCTTTCCATATTTCTTTAGCCCTTAGTTTTAGCTTTCTTAGGTCACTTTCCTTTCTTTGTGCCTTTCGAATTCCTAGGCACTGGCTCATCTCTAGGCTTATTAACTTGCCATTGTATCAATGCCAGCCTGTCTTGTCTTAGGACTCTACAGTCCTTGCTGTCTCTTAATAATTTGGACAGCTTCGGGAGAGGACTTATCACATTCTCATTATCCTTCAGTATCTTGTAGTACCCTGTTAAGCTCAAAGAGCATTGTTTGCATATCACGCTTCTATTGTCTTAACCAGTTTCACTCTCTCTCTCTGGGTAAGGTTCGTCCTGTGCCTTGCCTCGGCTGCTTCTACTTTTCTTGTGGGAGGACAAATTGCTTTAATTGAAGCATCATCAACTCAACCACTTGCTTTCTGTTTCATTCCTTCAGAGGATAGCTTACTCTTACTAGAGCAGCGTCACTCTGATCTGGAGAACCACTTCCCAATCTTAGAGACGTACTTCATGGTCAAGACTTCGCTTATATACAATCTCTTCTAGGGTACACTCCTTGAATACCATATCCCCATTAAAGGGAGCCTCTCCACTAGATTATTCAATCATGTAGGCAATGGCATCTATCTATAGGAATCTCATCTCTTAGATTCCTTAATGGCCTATGTACCATGGTTGCACGCTCTCAGATGACTTAGGGACATAAAAGAATATTGTTTAGTCCCTAACATTATCATGTATCTAAGCATCATCGAGCTCTAGGTATTACTAGGAACTTGCTTATCTCTCTCTGTTCATTAGTTCCCAATGCAACCATCCACTATCATGTTTTTATTCATTTCCTTTCATCTCTATCCTCAAGAGGGATCTTGCCTCACTTTACTCTTTCTAACTTTCTTTACCTCTTGACCAATTATTCTTATGGTCAGGTATTGATCACCATATTCTCATCACATTACACAGTGAATATTTAATCACTTTGCTGTGTGGTATCTAGGTCTGGCACCTAGGTCATCATTGACCCTTCATTCATTATCATTTACTCTCTGTCTCTCTTGGTTCACTATCCCTTAGGGATTTCTATCTCTATTCAGGGATTTGAACAAATCTCAAACATCTCATCCTGTTACCTTGCCTCTATCGAGGTCACATCGATTACTTAAGGTACAGGTTGACATTCAGTTCCCTTACTAGGGCATTGACTTATACCTTTGACTGGCTTACTGTACCCTTAACCATTCATTTCTATGGTCATATGCTAATCATAAACTGACCATATTACACAACAGGCATTGACCATTAAAACACCTCCGTTGTGTGACATTCCAGTCAGGCACCTTTAACCAATCACCCGAGGCTAGGTTGTCACCCTGCTTCCTTATTGGGTCTAGACTCCTATTCTTTACTGGCTTACCATACTCTTAGCCATTACCCTCAGGGGACGTCTTTCAACTTTAACTCATTCCTTGGTCAAGCTCTCTCAGCTCAACCATTCCTCTCCTGAGGGGGAGTCTCTTAGCAACGACTACCTATTTCTCAGGTTACTCCTTGTCATTCCTTACTTCTCTTCTATGTCTATTTCTTTGGAGAAAACACCTAAGCTTTCTGTAATCCAAATGACCAAATAAATTTATTAATGAACAGTGTAAATTATTTTCCTCAAAATTCAGAGCATAAAATTTTAAATTTAAAATTTGTTCTGGTTGCCAGAACCATTTGCTCTGATACCAAAAATGTGACACCTCATGTTTAAATCAATTAACTTTCCTTGCGGAAGCATTTGGAATCACTTTTGAAGGCTACAATTGATGAAAAATCAAGTTCGAAAATTTTCATTTACGGGTTACTATTCATTGTCACCTTAAAATGTGACAAACTTCAAAAATTCATAACTAATTTAGAAAAATTGAAATTGAGTGATTCCAAGTTCTACAGAAAGCTCTTTGGATAAAATTTTGAGGAAAAATAGTTTCTGAACTGATTGCCTTGAAATTCGAGCTCAATTTCCTTTGAAAAAGTTTACTGTTCATTTGGTCATTTTCGGATTTTACTGTATTTTTGCCTAACTTTGGAAAGGCATAACTTTCTGCTCGGTTATCAGAATCGGGCAAACTACCCCTCATTTTAAATAGAAACATCAGATCTCTTTGCTTGCCAAATCTTATGACCTAACTAACTCGTTGATAGGTCAAACTGGAGCTACAAACTCACTGCTCCAGGACTTACGTTTTATCCCTTAACATCTCTTTAATTCTTTTTCTTTTATTTCTTTGGCATACATGACATGGCCTTACTCTTTCCCGTTCATGCTCATACACTTTCATTCATGCCATAAATATTATAACAAATACATGGCATCATTGGCATCCATAACATAGTTCACAAAATAGTAGAATTATACATTTATTAACAGTCTCATCCATTAACAAGAATAATTCTCCGCTTACTTCTCCTTGCTTCTCATGCCATTATTGCCCGTCATTGATTGACCTAAATGGTTGGTTAGGGAGGGGTGAGATTCGGGAGAATCTCAGTAGCAAACACTACCCATAAGCATGCAAGACATAATGCACATGCATGACATGTTATAACATTAACACATGAATGCCATGGAAAGTAAGCTAAAGCATTTCATGCTTCCATAACATATTGCCAAGGCAAAACATAACATAAACTTGCAAACATAACTTTGCAAACATTTCATCATAGCTTAGTCACATCATGGCAACACAATCACATCATGCAAGCATACATATCAAGCACACAGTATAGGTAAGTTCACTACCTTGTAACATGGCTTTCCCTCTTGCTTTTCCTTTGGTTTCCTTGTCTTTCCAACCATGTGGACATTCCGTCAACATCACCAAACATCCTCTTGGATGTTCCAAAGGTCCTAAACATAGTCACATTGATCATACAAACCATTAGGACCACTAGATTACATAAAGTTCAAGACTAGCTTTCTTGAACCTCAACCCTTCTCTTAGTCTTAGGGTTTTCTT
The DNA here is from genome assembly GCF_004799145.2 of Neltuma alba. NCBI lineage: Eukaryota > Viridiplantae > Streptophyta > Magnoliopsida > Fabales > Fabaceae > Neltuma > Neltuma alba. The sequence continues at coordinate 47,349 of NW_021631933.1, forward strand.
TCCAACTTTTCTAACATAAATCTTATCATTTCCCATCCTTAAGATCCATTTCTTGTCAATTAGGACCACTTTAGATGGCCTTAGATTCAAGAATACCAAATCTGGAAATTTTGCTTCGCGGGTACTGTTCACGCAGAATTTCCAGAATTTTGCTCAACTTTGAAAATTCATAATTAATTCTAGAAAACTCCAAATTGAGTGCTTCCAAGTCTCACTGAAAGATCCTTAAGTTAAATTTAAATGAAAAATATTGTTCAGGAACCAGTTCTACGCCGAACAGTACCGAACTGTACGGAACTCGAAACTCTTCCAAAAGTTCAACACTGTTTCCAGATTTCAAACCCTAACTTTGAAAAATCACCATAAATCGTACACATATCCAAATGAAGTGTTCTACCTATGGATTTAAAGCTCACAGAGTGTACTTTAAGCATGCAAAATTTCAGAATCAGATACGCACAGTAACTAATCCGAAATAGGCATAAAATCAGGTGCTATAACCACCACATACCGTGTTTTTAGAGTTTGATCTGGCTTGGAACCACTTGGCCTTTCTTTCTCCCTCTTCTTTCTCTCTCTAGAAACCATTTTGCAAGAGCTTCCCCATGGATTCCTTATGCTTGGACGAAATGGTAGGGAGGGGAGGGGGTATTTATAGAAAAACAGACCGAATCTGGACCGTTGATCTTAAAAATACGTGGCTCGATCTGGACCGTCCATTTTCTCTTTTGATCTTACGGTGACAAGTGTCCTATGACATCATGCTTACCTCATCATGATGACATCATGCTTACATCATCAAGCCACATGTCTTTAATCCGACCGCACACGTGCCTTGCATCCGACCGTACACGTGTCTTCCATCTAGCCGTACACGTAATATTTTCTTTTTCTCATCTAACCGTACACTTGTCACTTTTATGTCCTTTCATCATTTATGGCATTAAAATAGGGAGAAAAAAATGGAAATTCGTGCAAAAATATCTCCTTAATTATTTCTCCACCTATCAAGCCAATCTTGCACCATATCAGATACTTTTCGGGTCCTGACTTACCCTGTACCACCAGGACATGTTCTGACACTATTTTCTCATCTTAATTAAGTACATATATGGTGCCACCTTAGAGGAGCATAGATGAAAATAATTAGCTCTACTGACAGGCTACTTAACCTTACTGAGTCATGCAGTAGAGATTTCGCTATAATGGGTAGACAAAAGACTGTCTAATATTCCCATACTGCGTTCTGATTTTTATGCTGTCCATAAATATCTTCTGGTGACTCAGCATGATGACTCGTAGGTGTCATGATTACGCTGATGACTCAGCATGATGACTCGTCGGTGTCATGATTACGCTTGATGACTCAGCATGCTGACTCAGCATCGTCATGATGGCTTTTAGATATTTCTTTGGTTTGTCTCCTATTTAGGGGACAAAATTATTTAATATTTGACTGGAGCATTTTATTCAGTCCAGAGCTCCAAAAATTCATCTAAAAATATCATAAATTCCTCCTATTCTAGAGAAAATCTATGAATTTCTCAGGTCATAACTCAACCTATAGCCCCACTTAAAAATCATTCTTTAAAATGCCTTTTTTGGGCACAACTGGCTTTTAAGTATTCTTAAAGCCATTTTGCTTGTCTTCTAGGGATGAGACTAATTTTATAATTTTCTACAGTCTCTTAGATCATACATCCCCATTTTACCATATTTTCTGAGGTTTCCTTATGACTCAACATTAAATCTACCTCTACATCTTAAATTGAGCCATAAACTTGTAAATTCCTTTAAGTTACCTCAGGGGTATTTCATCATCTCTCTTCACAAAAGAGTCTTAGAATATTATTTCCCATTTCTGGGATTTTTAGAATTTTCTAAGTACTTTCCATTTTTACCCCTGATGGCCGTAACTTTCTGAATTTACGGTTTTACCCCTGCTTAGGCTCAACCTCATAAAACAATCTCTTTGAGGCTTCTAACTTAACCCTTGGTCTGTATCTAGCCTCTTTTCTCTTTCTGGGCCTTTGAGACTTTACTGGAGCCTCTAACTTTGATTACCCTTTAGCCCCTTAAAACATTCACTTTGCAGTTTAGTCCCTAAAACTGCTTTAACTTTCTTTCTCATCTTAAGACCTCTACTAAAAGGGGTCTGGTAGCCTATCTCATTTAGGCTATTTCTGATACTTCTAGGTCCAAAAATCAGGATGTTACACATGCAACCGGCACATTCTAAAGGTGTACATGCTATCCATCTTAGTGATTTGCTAGAAAATGGGATTGAGGTGTTTATGGATGACTTTACCATCTATGGAATAATTTTGATGAATGCTTAGTGAACTTGAAAAAGCTCTATCTAATGTGTTGAAAAGGACCTTATCTTGAATTTTGAAAA